>NC_056725.1:1231700745-1231860745 GCF_019279795.1 Protopterus annectens
CATTTTAACAGGGGTGCGTATACTTTTTATATCCACTGTGTGTGTGTGTGTGTGTGTGTGTGTGTGTGTGTGTGTGTGTGTGTGTGTGTGTGTGTGTGTGTGTGTGTGTGTGTGTGTGTGTGTGTGTGTGTGTGTGTGTGTGTGTGTGTGTGTGTGTGTTTACTTATCTTGTTTAGTGATACTGTTTGGGACAGGATTTTTGCTAAGATAATGTGTTGGGCTGGGCTATGCATGGTAAGGGTTAGGGTTAGTACACATGAGTGAGGTGGGACATGAGGTGCGAAGATATGACAGTTTCTGTTATAAAACCATAACTTAAACACCTAATGGTTTTATTGTTTTGGTGCAGGGTAGGGCAAATGATCTTATAAATGTATCTTCTTCTTCTTCTTCTTTCGGCTTTTTCCCGGTTAGGGGTCGCCACAGCGGATCACCTGTCCGCTCATGATTGGCAGTGGAGTTTTACGGTGTCGAGTTGCCAGCCCGGCACCCAACCTTCCACAGAAGACACACACACTCACACCTAGGGCCAATTTAGAGTGTCCAATCCACCTACAGCATGTCTTTGGGATGTGGGAGGAAACCGGAGCACCCGGAGGAAACCCACGCGACCACAGGGAGGACATACAGACTCTGCACAGAAGGCATCCCAGCCAAGAATCGAACCAGAGAACCTCTTGCTGTGAGGCAGCAACGCTAATCGCTGCACCACCGTGGATGAACCTAATGCTATTACTGCCTTAACAAACTGGTTGCAATTACAGACCTGACTGACTGCACCAAGCTCAAGTTCGATGACTGTTATGAGATGTGCTTCAAGTGGATAACAATGAATGTACTCCCATATCAAAACACTTCCCTCTAGTGGGGTAATTAAAGATTTCAAAGAATTCACTCAGAAAAAAATCCAGTAAACAGAACTTAAAATCTGCAATACAAACAAAACCATTTCCAGCCCTCTTAACCAACAGCAGGCAGAAACTAGCACCTCCATGTAAGTGTGTACCTCCTTTGCAGCTATGTCAGGTGGCATCTGTTACAGCAGACACAGTATGACATCCCCATTTTGGAAACTGTATTATTATAAGGGATAAGTGCATAATTTTTGATTTACACAGATGAAGATGGAAACATCAAAGGGATGGCATGCTGTAGAGTTTCACCAAGTATTTTATTGCCATACCATCATATTATTTTCCTGTTTTTTTTTTTTTTGTCCTATCCAACCATAAACCTGGGATAAGGTCCTTTAGGCAGTGCAAAGTATACAAAATAAGTCGTTATTAGTATGTACATAATTTTCTTATTGTTCACCCACATCATAGTTCCTCACTTCCACTCATCCAACATGTACTTTCTGTTCTTATCAGATATGTAAAATGTCCTACTGCTACCATGCAAACACTAAGTAATAGGGGAGTACCAAATCACCCAACCTTTATGGAGTCAATGCAGCAAAGCCCTTAGGAGTCCAATGTAGGACTGAATCTCAGAAATAAGATGTAGCTTACAGGCCATAGGTAGCATCATTGTTTCAGGAAAAGACCTCTTGTATATCATACCCAAATTCTCATACACTACACCTGAGATTTCTGCAGTGCTGCCATTTGATTCACAAAGTGTTTTCATTTTTATTTTGTACTAAAAACTCTAAACTTCATCATTTACTACTGAGGTTTACTGTATTATTCGACAAACATACAGACAACCTTGAAAAGTACAGCAACATCCACCACTTCAAGTTCCCTATACTAACTTGGGTCAACCTAATGACTTTCTGAAGATTCAGTTTTTTTCCACATCCTATTATCCTCTTCTTCTACATTGTGAAGTTACAGTGTGTCTATGTATGTATGTATTTATTTATTTATGTTTTCTTCTATTTGCATTTTTTTCTCGTGTAGGCGAGGGCAATGGCGGACCAATAATGACTTCTGACAGTTGAGTCTGCAATATACTAAGCAAGAGATTTCTACCTATACACCAATATATCTGAGTGTATGTGCCCGTTGAAACTCTCATAACTGCAAGCCGCAGTGTAGCAGAACCACATGTGGAAATGTGTGTGGACATATGTGGATTTCAACATTAAGTACCATGGAACACTACTCCTTGTACTCTGATGTATAGTGATCTTGGAGTTAGTACGTACAAACAGCATGTATGTAGAGGTGTAGGCAGTAAAAACTCCTTAAAAAAACAAAACCATGAGGTTTGGAATTTGTTGTGCTTTTTCTTTTAATTCTAGTTTAATTTTTCAGTTTGTTGACATTTCAGTATCACATCTCACACATCTGACAGGGAATTATCTAGGTATTGTAAATAGTATATTAACTCCCAGGAACCTTGTCTGGAATGACAATATTTTTATCTACTTTAATTAAAAAGCCATTAAATTATACATATTAAAAATGTACTAATTTCTACTGCAATATTTAACTTGTAAATAATTAAATGTCCTGCACGGGGGCAGATGTTCATCACACTGTGGCTACTGCAGTAGTCTTAGCTATGTGGGGTAATATCCTGCCAAGGATGTAACAACTGGCCAGCTTCCAAAGCTTCAGGGCACCTTCAAGCACCCATATTGTCAGGCAGCTTGAGGTGAGCTTACTAAAATCATGACTGGAAAAAAAAAACCTTCAGACATTTACTGCCACCGAAAAGTACGCTCCTTTCAAGAATCAACGGTCAGTTTGTGCTTTCCTTTGCTGGGCAGATAAGTTCTATCTGGGGAAAATAAAATTTCATTTTTCTTAATGTTTTATTACTTTCCCCTTCAGGAAAGTTATTTTAGAGTTAGGAGTGTTGTGTTATAACAAAATGTCTTGAAACTGCAAAGTGCTTTTAAAAGGACAGCTTATTTTTTTCTCTGAGTTTAAAAGTTGTGTAAATAACTGAAAACTTTTTTTTTTCTGTGGAGAAGTTGTGCTTATTTTACTTTGTCTAATTGGCATAATGTTTTAAATATCTTTTTACTTTATTTTTCTGTCAAATAAGTAACTTTTGTGGACTGGTAGTGTTTACTGGCAATTGCTGAGGCACCATTTTCAGCTTGATCATGGAAAAGGTTATCGGCTGCACGGTCGACCCTTCTTCCAGCCACAAAAAAAATAAGAAAACAGCCTTTGGCACCACAGCAGACTAGCAATGTGCTTCAGCTGTAGGTGGGTGACACTGCTATGGCCATTTGTTGTACCTCAGAAAACTCATCATTTACCCTGGATCCCTTTGGTATAGAACCTACAGCTACTATGGACTGGGGGTTAGTCATGTCATCTGCCGCTGATGGGGTCCCCTCAGTGGACAAGTGAGAACCACTCTTGTTAGTCCTGAGAGATGGAACAGGGAAGGTTTCCCTGTTGCGTCAGAATGTTGTGTCCGTCCCTGGAAAGTTGCTGCCATTAGTAACACAGTTGGCTCCATTTTTTCCTGTCAAAATAAACAGAAATTAAGCATGTATCTACTCTTTCACAACTCTTTTTGGATAGGAGTAGCTCACTGGGTCCAGCTCAGGGTTTAATTCACGCCACTGATCCTTCTTGTGAAGTAGTTTCTGGTAAAAGAAATAGGGATTCCTAATTTCCTTTAAAGATTCAAAATTCTGAATCTGAACAGGAAGATGCAGGGACGGATAAAGGGTTTTTCCTCAGATTTCTGATTCAGACTAAGAGGAGAGCTCAACTTCTTATTCTCCTTGTGAGGGGTTCTCTTTCTCTGAGCGTCTTGCTAGACTGTGCCAGTGTTTTCAGGAGGTAAACAGTGAGGTTTTTCAGTCCCTCAGAAAATTATATGAGTTGTTACAGAAGGATTTTGTAGAACCTATATCCTCCTGTTCTGTCTGCTTTAGAGGATGCATGTGTTACCCCCTGTAATTTCCCTGATAGTCAGCCAGCTGCCCCTCAGAAGGCAGATAGGATGTAAAAGTCTAATCAGTCTTTTACAGTAAAAAAGTATATTAAAATTATTGATAGATATGTGAAAAAATGTATACTTCTGCAAATTTGATTTTCAGAATTTTGAAATGTCAGGCTCATATGTTAAAGTATATTCTGACAAATTGTGAATGTATGATGAATATTTTATCTGCAGTTTCTTCTTGTGAGGAAAACTCTGCTTTAAATAACTCAGTTTTTTCTTTCTACTGCACAGGTCACTACTCTTTGTTTGCAGTGTGTGTATGACTCTGTTGATACTTCTTCCATGGCTATAGCCACTGGTATGGTTTTGAGGACATTTGCATGGCTGAACTGTCAGAACCTCTCATATGATGTAAAATAAATAAATAAAATAAATAAAATAAATTCTCCTTTGCATAGAGATTTAGTGTTTGGCCCCTCTGCTGCAGAAGTGATCAAATAGTGTGATGAAAAGGGGCAAGCTGATCCAGACAATCTCTTCAGATTTTTCAGCCTTTCTTTTAAAAATTTTCCAAAGGATTTTCTATCTCCTCATCCAATATTGGTAAACAACAGAATAACCAGTCTCAGCAAAATACAGGCAAACAGACGTTTAAGAGAAAATGGCAAGAATTCAGAAAGAAATTTCAGACCCCTCCAAAATCATGAACCAAAAAGTATGAGTGACTGTTTGAGAGACCCTGTGACACACTCTCACCCTGGCCCCTTTTTTCTTCCACAAAGTCTGAATCTTCATTTTGTTTTCTTTGACAACAGATTGTTGCAATCAAATGCTCTGAAAATCATTCAAGTTTACAAATGGCAATGGGAAGAATCCTTTCTAGGGGGTCATTCCTCATCCTCCAGATCAGACTATTTTGTTTCCACTGGTTCTTCATCACATGCTGTCCCAAAGAGTGACAGAATCAGTTCACCCTTCCCAGGAGGGAAAGGATTTTTATTCAAGGATGTTCCTAGTGCCAAAGAAAGAAAATTCTTGGAGACCTGTTCTGGATCTTTCCTTCCTAAACCTGTTTGTGATAGTGACAAAATTCAAAATGATGTCACTTCATGATCTGTTACCTCTTCTTCCTCCTCTTTTATGCTTCCTGGCAACACTAGACTTAAATGATGCTTATCATCACATCCCCATTAACCCAGCCTTCAGACGTTTCTTAAGGTTTTGCATGGCTGGATCACATTATCAGTTCTCTGCCTTACCCTTTGAACTATCCACTGCACCAACAATGTTCACAAAGTGTTTAGCTCTAGTCATAGCTCATTGCAGACTGTAGGATAGCTATATTTTTCAATACTTGGGTGACTTGTTTATCTTTGCAAAGTATCAGGTATCTCTCTCTTGGGTTAGTGATCTCTTACACAAGTTGGGATTCCAAAAGGACATTCAAAAGTCTTTCTTGACTCTTTCACACAGGATTGTGATTTCTTTCACAGGAAAAAAAACAGATCTTTATCTAGATATAGTTATAAGGTTTTCCACTCAGACTTTGGTCACTGCAAGGGAATACCTCAGGAGTTTGGGTCTCATGGCATCTATGACTCTCATGATACCCTTGGCAAGACTCCACATGAAAAAGATGCAGTGGTATCTCAAATCTCTTTGATCCCAGCATCAACACCCTTTATCTTTTCATATCTCAGTGCTGATGCTTGTCAGAAGAGAAATATTTTTATTGGAAACAACAGATATACATAAATCCAGGTCTCCTCTTCTCCCTGCTCCAAAGCAGTCAGTCATTACAGATTCTTCAGATTTTGCTTGGGGGAGCAGTTTCAGAAGGGATAAAAGTGCAGGGGGTTGGGACAGCAAATACAGAGGCAAGCAGATAAATAAGGAAATATCTGTTCTGATCAAGGTACTCAACACTCTGAACCAACTTTGGTCACAGGGCTTCTTTAAGTGGTTACTGACAGTATGTCAACAAGTAAGGGGGAACTGGGTTGTACCCCCTTTGCAGGCTAGCCATGTTAGCTTGGGATATAGCTTCACAGCAAAATCTCATGTCATAGGCATCCTACATTCTGTCAGAGCAAAACTGTGTGGCAGTCAAGATGAAATGGACCAGGGCAGACCCTCACAAATGGAAATGGATCAGAGGATCTTCCAAGATTTGATCCATTTGTGGGGAGTTCCTCAGGCAGACCTCTTTGCCTCCTCTTTGAACAATCAACTGAAAATATTCAGTTCCAAGACTCCATGCAAGAAGGCCTGGAAGACTGATGCCTTTTCTTTTCCTTGGATAGGAATGTTCTTGTAAGCTTTTCCACCCTTTCCATTAACATCCAGGGGACTTCTGAAGATTCAGAAGAAATCCCCCAAGATCATTGTGGTGACTCCCATCTGACCCAGGCAACTGTGGTTCTCCCTTCTTTTGCAAATGGCCAGGGGCAATTACCACAAGCTTCCTCAGAGACTGGTTCTACTTACATGAGAACAGAGATGTTTGATACACCTCAGCATCAATCAACTTCAACTGACTGCCCGGACGATTGGGTCTTAATTCCTTTTATTCACTTTTTTACTGAGGACATGTAGCAGGTACTAACAAAGACAAGAAAGTCTGCTACTAAAAAATCATATACTAGTAAATGGAAAAGGTTTTCTAGTTGGTTCCAACAACATAACCAGTACTGATTTAGGGCTAGTTGTCCTCTGGTTCTACAATATTTTTGTGAGTTACTATTCTATGGCCTTTTTTATTCCTCTATCAAGATTCATTTATCAACCATTTCAGCATGCCTGCCCATGGATCTTCCTTTTTTAATGCAGTCTCGTATCAAAATGTTCTTGAAAGGGATTTGGCATAAGACGCCTCCAAGAAAACCAGTGGCCCCTCATTTGGATCTTAATTTTGTGTTACAGAAGCTAACACTTACTCAATTTGAACCAGCTAATCTGGCATACTTGAGGTTCTTAACATGGAAAACTGTTTTACTGATTACTCTGATCTCTGCAAGTAGAGTTGCAAGCTCTTATGGTGAGCCAACCCTATCTCGTTTTCTATAGGGACAGGATTTATTTGAGAACCAATCCTTTTATTCCTAAAGTGGTATCCAAGTTTTCTTTAACCAAACTATCCATATCTCTGTTTCCTTCCCTACACCTAAAAATGAGGGAGAAAGGATGCTCCATAACATGGATGTCCACAGGCAGAAATAAATATTTCAAATCTTTGGATCAATTGCTCATTTCTTGTGAAGGTAAGAAGAAGGGATAATCTGCGTCAAAAGTGGCCATTTCCAAATGGCTGTCTAAGGCTATTAACTTTTGCTATATTTGTCATAGCAAAGCTATTCCAGGCAGGATGAAGGCCCACCCTACCAGTGCTTTGGCTTCATCCATGTTTTTTTGGAAACAGTTGGATTCTAGAAGTACTCTAAAAGCTGCTACTTAGTCCTCTGTACATATGTTTACAAAGCGCTATAAGCTTGATTCCTTCTCTACATCAAGATCAACCTTTGTTAGGACCATTCTCCAGAGGTTCCTAGATTATTCTTCTTCCACCTCCCAGATGTAGTTAACTAAGGTAATCTACCCGCATAGCTAAGGCTACTGCAGCAGTGATCAATATGGTGAACATAGTACAGTTGTGTAAGTTAAACTTAACATAACAGTAGATGTTTGAATGATCAATGGTGCAGTAACACCTCTCTGCTTCCACCCCCCCATTGTTTTTGGTGTTTTTTATGGCAGGGTGTAAATTTTACTTTGTGTTGTTCTTAGCATCCTCTCTTGCTGTTGGTAGGAAAGCTCTAAAGGGCTTCATAACCAAACTTGTCTTGTAGTCAGCTCTACTTGAACAGCCTGACATATTGGGTACATGGTAGGTGCCCTAAAGCTTTGGAAGCTGGCCAGATGTTTTATCCTTTGCAGAATATAACCCCATATAGCTAATGTTGCTGTAGCAGTGATCATTCAAACATCAGCTGTTATGGTAAGTTTAACCTGCAAAACTGTAATGTATATAACCCTCTGCAAATAGCTAATGCTTTTAACAATTACTTCATTGAAGCTATTCAAACTCTAACTCAAACACTAGCACCCATCACCCCCACTCCTTCACAACATACTAACAGTCCACTTCCCTCCCTACATTTGCAACCTGTTCCAACATCCTTTATCTGCAAACTCCTTCAAAAACTCAAACCCTGCACTCTCTCTGCTGATAGCCTCCCAGCAGAATACCTTCAAATTGCAGCTAAAGCCATAGCATACCCTGTTTCCATCCTTATAAACAGATCTATCTCAGAAGGCTACATCCCCTCCATATGGAAAGTGTCTCATATAATCCCCTTGCACAAAGGAGGTAAATCTACTGATATCTCCAACTACCGACCAATTGCTCTACTCTCCCCATTAGCCAAAATTATGGAAAAATGTATTCACCATCAACTACTTCAGCACCTTCTCCACAACAACTTGCTTGCTAATTGTCAACACGGTTTTAGGCCCTTTCATAGCACTACTTCTGCCCTGCTAACTTTTATTGATTGCATAAACAGGAATCGAACAATAACTCTCTCTCAGCCACTCTATTTATTGACCTATCTAAAGCCTTTGACATGGTCAATCACAACCTACTTATCAATGTGCTAAAAGCCCAATCTCTTGACCCACAAGCAATCCTTTGGTTCAAATCTTATCTGGAAAATAGACAGCAAGCAGTACTCTGGGATAATAATCTATCCACACACCTCCCAGTGAGCACAGGAGTTCCTCAAGGTTCTATCCTAGGCCCTCTTCTTTTCTCCATCTTTATTAATGATCTCCATACTGTTTTTCCACAATCCACCTGTATACAATATGCTGATGACTCTACTCTTATTTGTACTGCCAAGTCTTCTTCCTCTCTCCAGACCCTTACACAAAATGTATTCAACACAGTTGAAAAATGGTTCACCCAACGCTGCCTTCTTCTTAACCCCAAAAAAACTAAACTACTACTTTTTACTCCCACCAAAAAATCAACACAGATCCACTTCACTATTACCTCTGACAATGGAACCTGTATTTCCCCTGATTCTACTGCTCATCTCCTTGGCGTAACTATTGACCATAACCTCAACTTTGATGCCCATGTTAACAATACTATTAAATCTGTCAATAAAAAATTAGGCTCCCTGTATAGAATAAAACCCTTCCTTACATCTACTCTATACTATGCATCCGCCATTTATACCAATCTTTCAAAGCATAATCTCACCAAACTGGAAACTAGCTACAATAACATAACCAGATTTGCCACTGGCTCTCCATATAGAACCCACCATTGTCTTAACCTAAAACAACTCAGATGGCTAGAACTACAAAACCAACTACATTACAATCAACTTGTGATCGCACAAAAAATCCTGCACCATCCTACTAATACTCCTATCCTCACTAATTTAATCTCCCCATATAAAAATCTTACAACACTACGCTCAGCTAATAAATTACTTATTGCCAACAGTTTATCTCATAACAAAGCGGGAGAGTCACTCTTTTCCAATGTTGTGGGTAGAATCTGGAACAAACTTCCTAGTACACTCACTTCTCTCTCATCTACACCAATCTTTAAGAAACACCTCAGAGATCACCTAAAAATACATTGGCTTTGCCCCTGCTCAAAGCCTGATTGAATCATACTTTTCTTTCTTCTCCTCCCCCTTTCCTCTCCTGCTTCCAGAACAAATACCCCCCTACAACTCATGAATAAATATGACCAACCCACTCTTTTTTACCTGCATCTTTTCCTTCCCATTCTCTTCTTTTTGCTGACTTAATGATTTATTTGTCAAGGGAATGCTAATGTTCAAATACTGTAACCTCTTGTCTGACTGTACATGACACCTAAGAAAGAACTAATACTTGATTCTTTCTTACACCTACTCTAATGAAACCATACATTGTTCACAAATTAATAACATTTCTTAGTATGTCTTGCTATGTAATTGAAACTAGTCATTTTTTGAATGTTTGAATGTTATAATTTACTCATGTTTGGAGCTTTTCTCCCCGGGCCTCTACTGAAAATGGGCATGTATCCAGCTAGACTAGCCCGGTCAACAAATATAAAATAAATAAAATAAATAAATATCTTAATATAAGCTAAACATTTTGCTTTGGTTTAAAACCAAGTTCATGTCATACTATTGAAGCCACTTTCAATGCAAATCTGTGTCACAGAGTAAATTACATTAAAAGGCAGCTTTAATTAGCAATACACTAAACGAAAACACTTATTTTTTGCTAAGAGGCATGTGCCCCATGCTTCCCTCATGTGGGGGCATCCACAATACCCCCCCCCTTACTTAACTAACCAGTCATACAACTGTAGGGAAGGCAAACATCTTGCAGTTAAAAAGTCCTGCTCCTCATCTGCAGTACAGTTCTGAAACAAAAAAAATTTAACAATAACTGGGTGAAACACACATACCTAAATCAAATGAAACAAAACTAAATAAAAAAAATCAAAATTAACCAGCAAGGAAATTGTAGTATAAGGATTCCTTTTGTGTGTTTTTTCTTTTTTTATTACAATACAAAAATGGTTTTCATTCTTATTAATTCAGTTATACTGGTCTCAGTGACCAGTTGGTATAATAGTTAAGGTCTTTGCCTCCCATGCACAAGATATGAGGTTTGATTCTGACCTCTGGCCAATGCCTGTATGGAACAATGAACCCGGACATAATACCCACATCAAACTAAACCAACCCTAAGTAATGAAATAATAAATGAAACAGGTGCTTGTCATTTCAAAGCAGGAAAATGTAACCAACACAAGACTAAAACATTAAGTGCTTTCATCTGTTAAAAATCAGACTTCCTCAGAATCAATTTGATTCTGATAAAGTCTGATTTTTAACAATCAAAAGCGCTTAATATTTTAGATGTGTCGTGATTACATTTTTCCTGCTTCGAAATGCCTGTATGAAGTTTGTCTGCTCTCCCTGCATTTCTGCAGGGGTCCCTCCTAACTCCCCAAAAATTGCTGAGTGTTTCCACCTCAAACTCTCCCGAGAATGGAGTTGAGAGCAGCAGCACAGACTCTTTATGGTGCTTATAGGAGGAAGAGTTGTATATACCAACAGCTTTGGGCATCAGCTGTGCTGCACAATATCCTTTAGATAGGAGAACACAAATCACAATATGCTTGCCGTGTCAGAGATGGCCACTCAGTGGTGTAAAAACTGGCTCAAGGTGATTGGGTCATGTTGACTAATGTTGCCAAAAATGGGCATGGGTATTTGACAATGATAAGTGAGTTCAGGACCTGGCCAATACAGACCCACACCAGAGACCCATGCTAACAGTGGGAGGGGTGTATGTGTGCCTGCCATAAAGCTCAGCAGCCCTAGGTCAATGAGCTACTGACTGTCCAGTGTCCAATTTACGAGCTTGGGTTATGTGTGACAGTTTTGTTAATCAAACGCTGGATATAAAGCCAATCAACCTTCCAAGCATGAACTAAGGATTGCTACATTCAGTGTAGAGTCACTGACAGGAAACAGTTTGGAAGTGAATGATATGCTGGAGGGGGAGCTGGACATCCTATGTATCCAGGAAAAAAAGGTGGAAGGACAGTGCAGCAAAGCCAGATGGTTTGGAACTCAGTGCCTACTGCTCAAGACAATGGGAAAGTAGAAATTATATGGGAAATGTAGTGAGAGACATGTTTCAGAAAACATTGAAGGATGTTATCAGAATTAGTCACAGACCATGGCAATCAGAATCTGGTGTAATGACATGGCACTATTTATTTATTTACTTATTTATTCCAGTTTGATGACCGGGGAGGTCCACTGGGCTTGGGTAGCCCATTTTCAGTGGAGGCCCGGGGAGAAAAGCTCCACAATACATAGTTTAATTACATGAATGGATTACAAATAATCTTTACATTACAAAACTTAGAAACAGGTAGCATTCAGAAAAAGAATACAGACAATTACAATTTTGTTTAGGCAGGAAAGACAGGCATATAGCATAGCGTCTACATATTACAGTTATGTTATTTACACAATCTACACTTGTGAGTGAGGTTAGCTTGGTGTGAGAGTTAGCCAGGAGTATAAGTGGAGGAGAGCTTGAGAGGTACAGGGGAAGAGTACAGTTACATTTCATATTTGAATAAAGATAGGAATGAAGTAGAGTTTTAAAGTTTACAAGGTTGTCACAGGTCTTCAGTGAAAAAGGGAGAGAATTCCATTTTTAGCTAAGGAGAAAGATAGCAGAAGCTGACCAGCTGGGTGCTTGGGTTTGTGGACGGTGATTAGGTTTTGGTGGGTAGATCTAAGGGTTCTATAGGAGGTATATGGTAGTAGAATATTGGATAGTGCAGGGCACTTAGTAGGTTGGAACAATAATCTGTGGGCAGTGGTGATTTGGAGAAAGTCTAGTTAGTTGGGGAGTTCAAACCAATTTAATGAGTGAAGGGAAGAACAATGATGGGAGGAGGATTTGGCTTTGGTGGCAAATTTGGCAATTTTATTGTAACAGACTTCCAGTATAGAGGAGAGAGAGGAGGATAGATTAGTAAGCAGAGGAGCGCCGTACAGTAGAGAGGGAAGGAGATAGGTAGTGGCGAGAGTTAGTCTGGTGGAAGGAGTGAGGAAGTAGCTGTTTCTGTAAAGTAAACCGGGTTTTATGTGGGTTTTCTTAATGTTTAGCTGGATGTGAGTATTAAATTTCAGGTTTTCATCAATGGTAACACCAAGAAGTTTGGCAAAGGGAACAACCTCTATAGTGGAGTTATCCTGGCTAGTAATTTGAAGAGAGTTTTTATCAATAGGGGAAATTTTTGAAGGAGAAATTAGAAGGATTTTAGATTTGTTGGCATTTAGTGAGAGGTGATTTTTGGAGCATCCAATTTTCGGTGGTTGAGAAAGCAGTTTGTGTCAGTGATTAGAGATCTGTTAGGTTAGAGGTGCAGCAAACTAAAGTAGAATCATCAGCATATTGCACAATTTTGTTGTTGGGTATGGCTTTATGAAAGTCATTAATAAAGATGTTGAATAGCACTGGGCCAAGTATGGATCCTTGGGGTACTCCAGTGGGGGTAGGAAGGAAAGTGGAGGTGCCTTGTCCCCATTTTGCAGCCTGAGACCTGTCTGAAAGATAGCTGGAGAACCAGGAATGTGACTTGTGGGAGAGATTAAGATTAGACAGATGGTTTAAGAGGTGGGTATGGGAAATGGTATCAAAAGCTTTAGATAAATCCAGCAGAACTGTGGATACTATTTTACCACAGTCAAGGGCTAGATTTACAGTATGTAAGAAGGAAAGGAGTGCGGTGTTGGTACCATGTCCTGGGCAGAAGCCGTGTTGGGTGGGCGAAAGTAGCTGGTGTTTGGAAAGGAATGGCATGAGCTGAAGATGGATGCATTTTTCAAGAAGTTTGGAGATTGGGGAGAGGATAGCTATGGGGCGGAAATTTGTGACGTTACAGTTTTTGCCACCCTTATGAAGTGGTAGAATATAGGCAGCATGCCATAGTTTGGGTACATAGGATTCCAGTAAGAATCTATTGATCAGGATACTGATAGGGAGAGCAGTAGCATCGGTGGCTATTTTTAAAAAGGAGGATGGAATGTTGTCGGGGGCACTGGAGCATGGCTTTAGTTTTGAGAGTAATTTCTTTATAAGGTAGGTGGAGACAGGTTTAAGTTCGAAAGTAGGGGGAGGCGGGGTAGAGGGTGAGGAAGATTGAGTGGGGTGGGGGGTTAGTGATGGTAAAGGTCTTGGTCAGCTCAGCAATAGAAGTGGTGAAGAAGGAATTGAATAGTGAGGCAATTTTGCTGGTGTCAGGACAGGGGTTGTTTTTAGTACCAGGGCTAAAAAGGGAATTAATTGGTTTCCAAAACTGTTTCGGGTTTTTTGGATTATTTACTTGTAGTTTGATGTAGTAAGACATTTTGTCTCTAATGACTTGTTTTTTGGTAAGGTTGCATAGTTGCTTATATTTACGTAAGATTTCAGGCTGTTTATATTGGAGGTATGTTTTCCATGTTTTATCTCTTTGTAGCATAATTTTTTGGTGCTTTTGGTTAGCCATGGGGCGGTGTTAGTTTCTACTCTCTTTGTTCTTATTGGAGCTAGGGAGTTAAGGACATTTAAGAATGTTGAGTTGAAAAATTCAACGGCATTGTCTAATGGAAGAGATTTTAGGGGGCTCCAGTTAGTTTGTTTAAGGGTGTCCAAAAAAGTAGTAGGATTAAAGTTAGTGAGGTTACGAGTATGAATGAACTGGTGGGAGTGTGGAGAAGTGAGGGTAGCTCGATGGGAGAAGGCTGGGAGGTGGTATCCTAATGGGTCAGGAATAACACCGGATTTTATGACTTTATTAGGATGGGATACTAGGATCCAGTCTAGTATGGAGCCAGGGGGGTTGGTTTTGTTAGGCCTGGTAATGGAGTTAGTAAGTTGGGTGTAGTTAGATTGATAGATATGGTGGGATTATAATTATTGATTTTATTCCAGTCAATATTTACATCTCCAAGTATGTAGGTCTCTAGCTTAATATTAGTGGAGGTCCAGGATAGGATCTCTTCCAGGGTAGTGGTGTTGTTACCAGGAGGAATATAGAGGGAAATGAAGCAGATGCTTTTATGTTGCTTATTTTAGTAGGCCAATTACAAGTTCAGCATTATTGAAAGGAGGGATGGTATTGGGGTATAGAGTAATGGACAACTGGTTGGAGTAGATTAATGCTACACCACCACCTCTCCTACTTAAGTGATCAGATCTAGAAGATTGAAATCCAGGGGGAAGAAATTTGGAGTCACTTATATGTGACTTTAGCTAGGTTTCTGAGATGGCTACAATGTCAGGTGAGTTGTGAAACCAGGCATGAAAGGGGGTTAATTTATTTTTTAAACTTTGGGCACTGATGGTGAGGAAATTGAGGTATTTACAGGTGGATTTATTGTTGGTAATATGGTGGTGGGGTGCTGGAGTGATATTTTGTCCTGGATTTGGGTGAATGTCCCTGGCTAAGCAGAGGTAAGTGAGAAAAGGAATAAGTAATTTTGGTTTGGTCTTTGATAGTTGTCTCTGTTAGTGAATAGGTTTAGGTTTGTAGTATTTAATTGAGACTGGGAAAAGCTTTACTTTTAAGTGGAGAATAGGGTGGGAAGGAACTAAAGAGGCAGAAATATTGTGGAAGTGTATTGTAAGGGGAAGGTGGGGAGGAAGAGGGGGAGGGTGAAGATGGAAGTCGGTATAGGAGGTGGCATGGTATAGAGGGAGTAGGAAAAGGATGAGGATAGATGTGGAAGTAAGGATATTAGGTGGAAGAGAAAGCATGGTAGGGGGAATCTATCAGATGGAGAAGAGAGGAGGATAATGGGACTTAGGTGGGAGGGAAGGTGTGATAGTGATAGGTAGGAAGGAGGAAGGGGAGGAGCTGAAGTAAGGACGGATTGGCTGGTAGTGAGAGGGAGTGATTTCTAGGAGAGAGTAAATGTAGGAGTACTGGGGGCAGGTGAGATTTGGGGGCAGGATAGGGGAGCGGAGGGAGCCCACAGGGTGAACAGAGCGTGATGAGCTGGAGAGAAGGTGGCTGGCAGAAACCAATCAGCCAGCTAAGCGAGAAATGTAAGATATAGGAGAAGAGCTGAACAGCAGAGGTAGGTCTGGGCAATAGGTTGCCTGGGGAGAAAGGCAGCAGGGTAAAGCACAGGGTACAGCAGGCCAGAAGGGTAAGTAAATGGAAAGGGTAGGGCTAATTTTGGAGAGAGCAGGAAAAAGTAATCTTGTAGCTAAATGGGAGGACTGCGCCACCTAGAGGGTCAGAAAACTGGTGAAATATCTTAGAGGGTAAGGGAGTTAAGGGATAGACCAAAAGAGGCTTGGTAGGCTGCTTGGCTAGTGCGGGAAAAAGTACAGTCACTATAGTGGTGAGCACAGGAAGAAGTAAGGTATACAGATATCAGTACATACACTTTTAGAAATCTTGAAAGGGGCTATTTGAGGTTCTTCATGGAGTTTTAGCAGTGTTCTTCTGGGGGATTAGCAGAGTCTCTCAGAAATATTTCTTATATGGTAGGTTTCATTGGATGTAGAGAGGGGGTGAAGTGTAGCACGTACAGCTTTAGGGAAAGAGCAGAGCAAAATATAACCATTAGTAAAAGCAGGGGAGGGGGAAAATAGGCACAGGAGGCTGCAAAAAAGAAAGAAAGAGAGAGCACAGAATGCTAGGGAAAGGAGAGAAAAGGGAAAACAGGCACAGTAAGCTGAAAAAATAAGGGAGAGTACAGTAAGTTGGAGGAAGAGAGGGAACAGGGTGGGAGAAAGAGAGAAAAGTAGGGTAGTGGAAGAGCAGAAAGAGGTAGAAGAGAGATGGCAAACACACTCAGTGTAGAGACTGTACAATAAAGCACACAGAGATTGAATAACACTGTTGTAGCACTTAATAAAGCAGTTTGTTAATTTAGCCAATATCAGCTAGCAAGTAGTGTATAAGACAGTCATTCAATGCCACAGTAGGTAGCAATACAACTAACAATGAATTAAAGAAATGTACAGCACATATAGGTGAAAGAATTTGTTACTCTAAAGCAAAATCAGAAAGTTATAAACTGTTAACACAGATTATTGAATAGCACATTAGGGAATTCTCGCAATTCCAGTGAAAATACAGTTTAGAGTGTACAGTTTGTAGACTAGTTAGCAGGCCAGAAGGGTAAGTAAATGGAAAGAGTAGGGCTAATTTTGGAGAGAGCAGGAAAAAGTAATCTTGTAGCTAAATGGGAGGACTGCGCCACCCAGAGGGTCAGAAAACTGGTGAAATATCTTAGAGGGTAAGGGAGTTAAGGGATAGACCGAAAGAGGCTTGGTAGGCTGCTTGGCTAGTGCGGGAAAAAGTACAGTCACTATAGTGGTGAGCACAGGAAGAAGTAAGGTATACAGATATCAGTACATACACTTTTAGAAATCTTGAAAGGGGCTATTTGAGGTTCTTCATGGAGTTTTAGCAGTGTTCTTCTGGGGGATTAGCAGAGTCTCTCAGAAATATTTCTTATATGGTAGGTTTCATTGGATGCAGAGAGGGGGTGAAGTGTAGCACGTACAGCTTTAGGGAAAGAGCAGAGCAAAATATAACCATTAGTAAAAGCAGGGGAGGGGGAAAATAGGCACAGGAGGCTGCAAAAAAGAAAGAAAGAGAGCACAGAATGCTAGGGAAAGGAGAAAAGGGAAAACAGGCACAGTAAGCTGAAAAAATAAGGGAGAGTACAGTAAGTTGGAGGAAGAGAGGGAACAGGGTGGGAGAAAGAGAGAAAAGTAGGGTAGTGGAAGAGCAGAAAGAGGTAGAAGAGAGATGGCAAACACACTCAGTGTAGAGACTGTACAATACAGCACACAGAGATTGAATAACACTGTTGTAGCACTTAATAAAGCAGTTTGTTAATTTAGCCAATATCAGCTAGCAAGTAGTATATAAGACAGTCATTCAATGCCACAGTAGGTAGCAATACAACTAACAATGAATTAAAGAAATGTACAGCACATATAGGTGAAAGAATTTGTTACTCTAAGGCAAAATCAGAAAGTTATAAACTGTTAACACAGATTATTGAATAGCACATTAGGGAATCCTCGCAATTCCAGTGAAAATACAGTTTAGAGTGTACAGTTTGTAAACTAGTTACAAAACCAAAAAACAAGTTATTAGATTGCACATTAGGGTTATTAAATAGCACAATGGAGGATCCGATTTTGAATCCCTGAGAAACATCCAGGAACAGTACACAGTAGCCTAAAGACACAGCATTGCTTAAAGTACAGCAAATAATTAAGGAAGCCGCGAAATTCAGGAAAGACCACTGCAGCTGGTTAAACAAGTAAAAAAACAGATAGTTGCCAGTTACGGCTTTACACTAATCCCTGCGATACAAACAAGACCAATAATCTCAGCCTAAGCCCCACAGCAGGGTAATAATAGTGAAGAAAAGAAAAAGTGCATTAGGACAGCAGTTGCAGGACCTACTTGATAAAGCAGCAAAACGTGAATTGGTTTGATAATGGGTGAGCTGAATGCACATATCGGGACAGACAGAACCAGATATGAGGACTGCCTGGATCCAGATGGGTAGGACAAAAGGAATAAAGAAGAGACCATTCTAGACATCTGTCTGATGGTGGCCAACACATGATTCAGCAAGACAGACAGTCACCAGAGTGTCCAACATGGAACTTAGGTTAACATCCTGATAGTAAGGAAAGAACTCTGGGGTAGAATCAGCGATTGCAAAGTCATCCCCAGTGAAACAGTTATTGCTGAGCATAAACCACTAGTTGCCACAATCAGCTGCAAGCAGTTCTCAGAGAAGGTTCTAAGGTCAACAGAGACCAGGCTGAAGTCCTGGAAGTTGACTGGAGAGAAAGCACAAGTATTCAAGGAATTACTCAGGGCTCTAGTACCGCAGGAAGAAGAGGAAACAGGTGGAGTTGAAGAACAATGTCAGCACCTGAAAACAGCAAATATGAGGGCTATTGAACAGGTATGCAGTTGAGCCAGGTATGGAAGCAAGGGACATATGGAAAGCTGACGGAATGCAGAAGTCCATGAAGTCATCAAAAGTAAGAAGGCCTGCAGGAAAAAGTGAGAGATAGAAAAGACAAACCAGGCAGAGAAGGAATACTGCTTGGCTAACAAAGAGGATAAGAGAGGAGTTGCAACAGCAAAGAGCAAGGTATGAGAGACACTCTACCAGCTTCTGGAAATTGACACAGTAGGTGGCACAGAGAAACACTGCCAGGTTGCAAGGCAAAAACAGAAAGATAAAGATGACAGTCAGACACCCTTCATAAGGGATGCCAGCAATAACCTGTTCACCAGTCCAGAAGGCATCAAAGGCAGATGGAAGGAGTACTTCCAACAGCTTTTGAATGAGACAAAAAAAACTCACCAAAGCTGTACTGCCCCAGACACAGCCTACAAAGAAAGAAGAGGAGGAGCCCAGTCTAGAAGAAATAACAGCACTAAGGAAAAAGAAGTCAGGAAAAGCAGCAGTCTCAGATGAGGTCATAGCAGATATGATCAAGATGTTGGGTGAGTTAGGTGAGTAATGGTTCCTCAGGGTGCTCATTGAAGTATGCAGAGAAAGGCATATTCCCAATGACAGGAGAATAAGCACAGTGCTAGAGTACAAGAATTGGACATCCATTACAGAGTGCAGTACAGAGGTATCAAACTCCTTATACACTGCATGAAACTTTTGTAGAGGGTGATTGATAAATGAATATGCAGAGTAGTGTAAGTAATATGGTGAATGTGCGGTTGAATTCAGATCAGGATGCAGCACAACTGACATAATATTTGCAGTGAGACAAATAGCTGAGAAGAAACTAGAAATGAGGAAAAAGTCCAACTGGGCATTCCTATACACAGAGAAAGCATATGACAAGGTCCCAAAAAAGCTGATTTTGGCAGTCTTGCAGAGGTCCAAAGTCTTAGAAGCACTGGTAGAATTAGTGCAGTTTATGTAGGAGGACCCAGTAAATCAAGTGCGAACAGTGTTTAATCTCAGAGTGGAGTTTCCCAGTAGGAGTGGGTGTGCATGGCTCACCTCTAAGCCCACTGCTGTTCATTCTTGTGATGGGCCACATTACTAAACACAGGATGGACAGATCATCAGTGCTGCTCTATGCAGATGATGTAGCATACAAGCAGACTCTAAGCAAGAAGTTCAACAAAGGACGGGAATGGAATGCACAAGCACATGGGATAAAACTGAAGACAGATAAGCCAGTTGTAATGACAGCAAATGGGGGTCATCAGAAGCAGCTGAGAACTGAGATAGAAGGGAAGATAGTGGAACAGGTTAACAACTTCAAGTAGCTGGCAGAGGTGGTTGAAGAGAAGGGAAGTCTGAATGAGGAAGTCAAAGCTAGAATGAGAGAGGTTGCAGCTAACTGGCATAGAGTGTCAGGGATAGCATATGATAGAAGAATGCCAAAGAAGCTGAAAAGTAAGGTGTACAAAATAGTGGTGTGACAAGTACTAGTGTATGGTACAGAAATCTGGGCAGTAAAGACAGAACAGCTGAGGAAGCTTGAGGTGATGGAGATCAAATCCCTGAGATGTGTGCAAGGATACACTCAATGGTACAGCTGAAGAAATGAAGATATCACAGCAGACGCCAAAGTAGCTCCAATTGCAGAGAAGTTCACAGAGAACAAATTACTGTGGTTCAGGCACATGTGCAGAAAAGCAGAAGTCAATCTTGTGAAAAGGATTTGGGACAGACAGGAAGAATGCAACAGGAAACAAGGGCATCCATTAAATGGATGGATTGTGTGAGAGAAGATCTATGACAGTCAGGCATGACTGTTTAAGAAAGTATGAGAGTGGCTGTGGCGCTGAATCAAGAGAGATGGTGACAACTGGCACAACACCCCGACCCGATCTAGAAAAAGGGGGGGTGGGGATGATGATGATGACAATGACTGGTTTCATTGTAATTGGCTTCAAGGAAATGACACGATCCTCCTATAAGTTTCAAGATCAATGTAGAAGGATATACAAATATTTAACTATAAAACGACAACACTGTGTCATGATGAATGGGAAAATGGTAATTATATTACTTACTGCAACACAACTCAATGAAGCTTGCTCGTCTGTGCTGTAAATGTCAATCTTCTATAAAGTTAAAAGTTATGTCCTTACCATAACTAGGCATCTGTGTTGTCCATTTTCATTCTTCCTCAACATATGTGTTTGGATCCAATCCTCGGATCTAACTCGGCTACTTATTCCAGACTTCGGATCCAGCTCTCAAAATCCTCCCTCTTCCCATAATACCCTACTGTATCCCCAAAGCCTCAGATCAAGTTTGCTGCCCTATCTCCAAAGCAGGACAGAGACAAAAATAGTTCTATAGAAAGACAAGGCTCAAACCTGGGATTGTAGATTCCAATACAGTCCAATAGGTCTCTCCCGAAACTTGGTTGGGGGATGGATGGGAAGCTGAGGAAGAATGAAAATGGACAACACAGATGTCTAGTTATGGTAATAACAAAAGTTTTTAATCTAATGTTGTCCTTTTCATTCTTCCTCAATGTATGGAACAGAGTCCCTAGCTACATTAATCTTGGGTGGCCCTCATGGAAGGATATTCCAAAGTGCCATCAAACCAAAGGCGACTCTGTTTCTAGAAATAATGTCCAATTTGTAATGAGTAACAAAAGTATGTGCATTGGACCACTTAGCTGCAGCACAAATATGGTCGATAGATATTCTTGACCAAGAAGCAGATGATGTAGCCATGGATCTAGCTGAATGAGCCTTGGGAGGTTTAGATAATGACATGCCTTTCTGAGAATAAATTCAGGAAAAACAGCCTGTTTTCCATTTTGCAGCATGTACTCTCCTTTATTGGAACTATCAGGAAAGCAAACTGGTAAGTGGATGGATTGGTTAAAGTTATTTTCAGAAGTCAGGTAAAAAGGAAGGATTAGTCCACAAGGAAATCCTATCCTTACGAAAAATTATGTAAAGAGATTTTGATGAGAGAGCCTATAGTTCAGATATTCTCTTTGCAGATGTAATGGCTACGAAGAAAACTGTTTTCCCTGACAGAAACTTCAAATCAGATTTAGCTGAAGGCTTAAAAGATTACTGCATTAGGCCTTGTAGTACTACTGTCAGATCCCAAGGTGGTGAGGGATCCTTTACTGGAGGCCTTAGAAGAAAAAGTTATTTCATGAACATGTCTGCCGTCAGTGTGAAAATTGGAAATAGCTTCCAGCTGAAGTTTAACTGTAGACAAACTAGCTCCTTCTTCAAAAAGAGTTGTCAAAAAATAGAGAATCATAGAGACTAGGCAGAAAAAGGGTCAACTTCCTTATTCAAAGCCCAAAGGGAGAATCTTTTCCATTTGCTTTTGTATACTTTTTTGGTAGATTCTTTTTGAGAAACCAAAATAATATCACGTACAGGGGAAGAAAGCCAGAGCTATCTAACTATTACTGGAAGTGGAGAAGCCATGTGGTTAGTCTTAGGGTTTAAATGTTGGGATATTATATCTGCCCAGGTGTCTGGGTGCAAAGACAACTGACCCCCGACTGCCTCCAGAGTTGGATAGTTGGGCAGCACTTCAGGACTGCTGAAAGGGCCTTTCCAAAAAAGAATCTCTAAAGCTCTGATTCTGTGGACCTCCTCTGCCTCTAGGGTGACTTCTACCATTGAAATTTCCTCCTCTGCCTCTGGAGGAATTGTCACTGTGTGGATCTTGGAAAGGTTCCTGAGACTTCCAGAACCACATCCTTTTAATGCCTCTCTGATTCCTGGAAAAGGTTTGTTGAGGTGTAGAAAACTTGATTCCCAAGGCAGACAGAGTCTTTCCATCTTGTTCACTGTGGGTAAGCATCTCTGTTACTGATGGTCCAAACAAGGAAATGCCGTAAAATGGGGCTTTAATAAAGGAAGTCTTAAAAGGTTCCGCAAAGTCACAAAGCCACATTCAGGCATGTCTCTTTATGGCAATACCTGAACTGAGGTGGTTTCAGCAGTGTCAGAGATCAATCTAATCGAAGCACTGAATATGGATAAGAAAGTAGCTAGTTGAGAGGATCTCCATATCAAATCCTCAACAGACATGGACTCTGACAGAGTATTTCAAAGCTCTTTAGCCAAATCTTTCTGAAGCTGAGTAATATGTGCCAGGTAATTTAGTAACCTCAGGGCATCCAAGCCTGTCCAATGCTCTAGACTCCCTGTTATGCAGATGGACAGCAGAACACTGCTCTGCTAGTTCTTTCTTGGTGGCTGCCACCACCACCATAAAATCAACCAAGACCCCTTTGCTCCAGCGTGGTTTGTCAGTCAATGGGGCCAAAAACTTGTCAGGTCTTTTGGGAATAGATTTGATGGTATCTGATTCCTTCCAAGCCCAATGGGCAACTAAATCAATACGTTCATTCATTGGGGAGGGCAACCCAAGATGGGTCTATATTAGAAGACCGAAAGATCTGAATAGCAAACGCTACAACATCGAAAAGACCTGACCTCAAACTTGCTACTGTGGGAGGGCTGCACCCCCCCATCCCCCGGTAAAAATATATATACCAACTCTGTGATAGCACTACAGTGAGGAAAGGGCAAATATTCCAATCTTCACTGTACCGCGATCTGACAAAAAGTACTTCGAGGTCTGGTCTTTGCGACGTTGTCAGCGTTTGCTATTCAGATCTTTCAGTCTTCTAATATAGACTCACCCAAGATGTAGACGGGCCAAAACAAAAAGCTTCCAAAAATACCAATTCATCTTGTGAGGGGTTTTGGGAAGACCAGCCATCTTTCTCTTTCAGGATTGCTAGAATATCTTCAAAAGAGATGTCGTCCGGTGGTGACATGGCGAACCCCTCTCCTGCAATAAAATCGGCATCCTCCGTGAAAGACTACACTGGGGAGTCAATGTGTCACCCTTTTGTACATCCTCTTCCAGTGTGCCTCCTCTATAGGATATGTAGACGAGGTGTCGAAAAAGAGAGTAAGTTCCTCTAACAGAACTAGCCGGACACTTAGTGGTTCTGGATGTCCCTGTGGAATAGGCCTCAGCAACCCAGAGCTCAGAACCGATGGTAGACAGGGAGTAGGATTCAGAGCATGACAGGGTGGTTCTCTGTGGACAGAAAAAGCGCTTTCCAGCACCTCAAAAGCCAATGGACCCAGAGAGACCCCAACCTGCCTCTTCAGAGCCGAAACCCCCAATGAAGGTAGGGCTACACCTTCCCCGGTTACACACCTTTGTGGTGGAACCAGATCCAAAGTGTCCAGGGCTGAGGATCTGACAGTAAGGATCGGATCCAACAAAATCGAGGTGAGCCTATCCCCTCGGACCTAATGCTGACAGTTTGGCTCCAAGTCTCATTCTGATCTGATGGTATCGAGCAGAACTAGGCAAGGATATAGTTGGACTGGAGGAAGAAGCTTCCTCAGATCAGACACCAGACCTCCTGGGGATCTCGGATCCTGGGGCTATGAAACCACAAGACAGATTTGAGAAGGACAGAAAAATAGCTTTGGAAATTGTAGGCCTACTCACAGATCCAACAGGAGATGGAGCTGGTAAGACCCTCATCTGGATCTGAGCTCTGAGAAACTTTTGCATCATCCTATCCATGTCCACTTCTGACAAGCTCCTGAAGGACTTACAGGAAGAGGTGGATGGAGGCCTAGAGTGCTTCTTGGGAGTTAGAAATAATCTTGAAGGTGGGGTAGGTGAAATTGGCTTAATGGTGAATTCAGGAGCAGTGCTCCTATAAGAGGTATCCTGCTTAGTATCTGAGGGTGTCATTGTAAGATCTGGGATGTCATTGTAGGTTCTGAGGTGTCATTGTTGGACTCATTGTGATTATGTGGTTGAGGTAGAACCCTTAGGATCTGAAATCTTCGGATCCAATTGACAAGTCTTAAGATCCGATAGCATCGGACCCAATATTTTCTTAGCCTTTGCTGGAGGCTCTGAGGAAGACCGGGGGGGACTTCGGATGGGAATGCTTCCTATGCTCCAAAGGAGCAGTCTTGCTATGCTTTGATGGGTTTTGAGTCCCTGAAGAAGAAGTGGAAGGTAGAAGACCTCTTAGGGTCAGCTTCTTAAGTCCATCTGCTACAGGCCTAGGGTTGAAGGTGGAGCAGATCTTACATGTAGTGTCCAAATGTACAGCCCCAAGCCAGTAAACACATTCCTTGTGGGCATCCAAATTCGGAATTTTATGCCCATAAGAAATGCACTTTTTAAAAGCTGATACCCACACTGTCTGAAAATAAAGGGTTTTACACAAAGAATTTTGATAAACAGAAAAAAGGCAGATTTTTTTTTTTTTTTTTACAGTAAATATAAGAAAATTCTGCTACCAACTATGGTAAACAAGAAATACCCTAAAATAAGGGTAAATACAAAATACCACCTATGGTAACGAGATACTATATAAAAATAGTATCAGAAAGAAGAAAAACTCCCTAAACCCAGCAAGAGAACCTGAGATGAAGGATAGGAAATTGGAAAATAAATAACTAAATAAATAAATATACAGAAATAAAATGCCAACAAAAGTTTTGTAACTCATGAAATCTACACCAGCACTCAAGAGCTTGTAAACCTGCGTCTGTTTGCAATGGCGGCAAATGAGATCTGAGGCTTTGGGGATGCAATTGGGCATTATTCGTTAGAGGAAGGAGCTTGAGAGCTGGATCTGAAGTCTGGAATTAGAGGTCACGTCAGATCCGAACCCATACGTTGAGGAAGAATGAAAATGACATCATATCGATTTGTTTGTGTTAAGACTTCACAAGTACAAAGTACCTGCTCTTCTCCCTAATATGTGTGGGTTTTGGACTTTGTTAACGTTAACAGGAAGATAAAGGGGGCATAGATAACTGCATGGAGAAAGCAATGGACTTATCTTCACCACAAAAAATATGTTTTTATTCCTTTTCACTTTTTGTCAGTGACTGGTATATTTACTGTGTATGGTTTGATCATGCAGCCTTTGTGGATTGTACTGTGGTGAATTACACTGTGAATGCAAAAAGCAGAAGTACTCAAAATAAGCTCTAAAGGAAAATTTTGTAAAATGCACTGAAGCAAAAGAGCAAATCAATGCAACAATACTTCATTTATTTATCCATTTAAAATTTGCTAAATGGGTTGGTGGGTGTACTGAGTCAATGATCTTTTTCAGACACAACTGGGACAATTGGCAGAAACATTTTACAAAAACATTACATATGTACTTGGATTATATTTCACTAAGATTTACATGCGCACACATAATAGTCCTGCTGAAAATAGCAAAGTATTTTGAGCAACATGAACAGTACCTAGACTTCAGATATGTTTTGTATATCAGTGTACAGAATGCAGTTTTCTCTCTCTCTCTGTATCCCATTTTATAGTATGTACATTTATACTCTTCTCTCAAGTGGTCTCTGTTTAAGACAGTGAATTCTAAGTTGATGGGGCAATCTTATAAAGGATGTTTCCCCCCTAGGGCTTTGTTGACAGGTGGTCTAATCAATAAGGGTGTCACCATATGTAATGTACTTTTTTTATGTCACTTAATGGATATGGGAGGGCAGTAGGCCCAATACTGGAGTTCAAAGGTAAGTGCATTCAAAGTACATGGCGGCACTTAAAGTAAATGGGAGTCAGTTTCCCTTTTGGAGTGTTGTGCAGTGCTGTTCCCTAATAATGTAATGAAGCAACAAACTTTATTTATTGTGGCTGAAGGGTTTTTGTATTATAGGTAGAGTCCATTGTTAACAGGGAAATACAATATTCTAGCTTGGAGATCAACATGTTTATACTTAAGGTTCTTTTGGCATTAACTTTAAGGAGCTGGGGGATTTTGTATGCAAATTTGAGTTATTTTAGTGTTTTTTTCGCTATGTAATCAGTGTGAGAAGAGAAGAGAAGAGAAGGTTTGTTGTTAACTGATAATTAAGCCAAGGTATTTTGATTAAGTTACTGAAGGGATAGTATTGAGGGTCTGTTATTTGTATATCCCAGCTGAAAGAGATCTTTTTACATGTTCCAGAAAACACTAAGGATGTCCTGGCACACGTGTGTGGTCTTCTGTCAGTCCTAAGGGACTCTGACATCATTCTGCAGTTTATTTTGGAGCTTACTGAATGAGATGCTTCAAATCAGAATCATGATATCATATGTATAATGGAAGCGGTCAACAGACAGAAGCCCTATAGTAAACCAATTAATGAAGATGGAGGTAAGAAGATGGAGAAAGTACATTCAAGAGCTCACCATAAAAGTAGATAGGCAAGTACGATCACTGCTGCAGTAGACAACAGAACAGGTACCAAAGCAGAAAGAAGGGTGAGGTTTTCTATTCCCATCTCTGTCTAGTTCCCAAAAAGAGATGGCTTGGAAATCAATTTTGGACCATACCAAGCTCGACCTTTTCTAGAGACCAGTCAAACTCATGATGCTCATCCTGCAGGTGCTACTCTTCCCATGGGTGTTCCTGATCACACCAGACCTGAAGAATGCCTGCTTGCCTACCCACTATACATTGGCACCACAAATAATTTCTGAGATTCAAAAAGAGGGCATTGGCATTATTAGTTTGTATCCTTGCCCTCTGGGTTCTTTGCTGTGCTTAGGGTATTTGAAATATGTCTGTCCCAGTGGTAGCCATCTTAAAATGAAGCGTATCCACATCTATCTGTATCTGGATAGTTGCCTCCTACAGGCCCAAATACAGCAGCAGATCTTGGACAATCTAACGACACAGCCAACACATTGCATTTTCAGTCAACCTTTCCAAGTCAATTTTCTCCCCAAAGAGGACAAAGATGTTCGGAGGGATTACTCTAAAATTACAGCAGTGCAAGGTGAACCTGCCAAAGGACAAGTCCCTTTTTCTGCAACAGGCCAGCAGAGACAGCATGACAGGCTTTACTTCCTTAAGGGCATGTGGTGTCTGCCATACTCACTGCCTACCTAACCAGGCTGCATATGAGAAAGATCCATCAGCTCCTAAGAGCATATCTGAGCCAGCATCTGCATCCCCTGAATATGATACTTCCTCTTTTGCCCTAGAGCTAGAATTAATTCATGTGGTAGGTGGGCCAGGAGCTTAATGACAAAGGTAAGCTATTCTCTCAGCCTAAGCCAGTACAGTCCCTGATTACTGAGGCCTCAAACTTTTGCATGTGACATTCATTTAGGAGCTTTTTTGGTTGATAATTATCATAGAAGAGACTGCCCTCAAGGCCATCAAAGAACAGTGAAAATCAGGATTACTTTGCCACAATATGGACAACAATGTGCTTATGTGGTACATACATAAGCAGAATAGCACAAGATCCTGCCCATAATGCAGGCTGATAATGCAGATTTAGAGTTAGCAGACCAAACCAGGCCAGCCTGGACTCAAGACAGTGTACATTTCACTGCATTGTAACAGTAGCACAGATAGTTTGAGCAGAGGCATGGCTAGGTTGGTGCAAAGAGGATGGCTGATGGGTGCAAGGTGTTAAATGGCGTGATCATCAGATGCTGACAGTGTGGTAGTGCAGTGCCGGCACTAATAAACGAATGCCAATGCTGCATTTTGTGAACATGGCTGAAGTAATAAAGCACTTAGTGTGCAGGGTTGTAACAGCAAGGATCCATTTATAAAAAAGCTGAAGCCCTTTTTTTATTGTCCTCAAGTTTGGGGGGTCCTCAAGTTTGACAGTGAGCTGGGGATGCCTGTTTGGGTAGCTTGACAAGGTGCCAGATACTAGCTATGGTTCTGAACTTAAGTAGAGTAGAACACTTTGTAGAAAATCACAAATGAAAAATAAATGAGAGATGTTTTTTGAAGATGAAAACTAAATGGAAACTCTGGGAGCTGGACTTATTTGCCTGCATGATGACTCACCCATTTCTTGTTTATTGTACAAGACTTCTTATCATGAGCCTTGGAGAACGAATGATTTATTTTTGCAGTAGTGACACCAATTCCTATATGTCTCCTCCTCCGACCCCTGATCCTGCGGGTAGTAGAGACAGTCTGCATGAAACAGCCCACAGTAATTCTCAAATTACTGTTTTGGTCCAGGCAGCTTTGGTTTATGATGCTGGCACAAATGACCATGGAACCACCAATCCTTTTACTACAAAGGATAGACTTATTCACTTAGAGGACAAGAACCATGGAACAGCCCAACATGAATGGACTCAGGCTGAGGACCTGAAAGATCTTAATCTTATTCTACTCAGAAACCTAGCTATTTTGAAGGACATCAGGGAAGCGTAATACAAGGAAAGTAAGCCAAGCAAACTGGAAGAGACATTTCATCTGGTGCTAGAACAGGAACAAGGATCTATTAATAACAGATGTATCTTGTTCCTATTTACATTTTACATCTCTTTATAGCAGGGCTACCTTATTCCTTAGGTTCATATGTTCATAGGTTCACAGGTTCATAGGAGGTTACTAGGCTAATGACCCTAGGACCTTTACAAGCCTAGCCATGTAAAAACCAGAGTACCCTTATTGACCATATTTAGAGAGTCGTTAGCATGGCGATTCTGTGATCAGCACAGACTGCCCCTGTCCATGAGGGACACAGGTACCACACTGGGATAAATTTACGGTCACCCATCCAGTTGTCAAGGTTGCACTTAAATAGAGTCATTGAGGAGCTCTGCTTCACATGGAGTAGGAGCTTATTCCAGAGGAGAGAATAAAAATTCATGTTTCTGGTATATATACATGCTTTCTGCTTGCCTAACCTCTAGGTAATGCACTGTTCAGGCAGTTCGTAAGAGGAATGAATAATTTTCAACTGCAAAGCAGGGCTATCCCTCCACACTGGGACCCCAATTTTTGTCCTCAAGCAGCCGACTCTGGACACATTTGAGCATGCAGCCTCAATGCCGCTTAGATTTCTGTCTTGGAGAAACACTTTCTTGGTGTCAATAACCTCTACAAGAATCATCTAAGAGTTGCAAGCTATGATGCCCAATGACCCATTCACAGTCTTTCATATTGACCAGATCAGCCTAAAGGCAAATTCTACATTCATGCCAAACAGTTCTTAAAATGTCCTTTACCAGTCTCACCTCCCAGTTTAAGAATCCTGCATCTGCTGGACATCCACTGACAGTTATGCTACTACCTGTACAGGGCTACATCCATATGACATACAAACCAGTTATTCATGGCATTTATGAAGGGTAAGGAGAGCAAACTGCCAAGCAAATGATACCACATGGCTAGTAAAATGCATAGTCTTCTGCTATGAGAACAGCAAGCCTCTGCAAAAACATGTAGTGGTGCATGCCTCTAGAGCAGATTCCATTTCAGCAGCCTTTTTTAGGCGGTCATTACCCCTGACAAACTGTGAAGCAACCACTTAATCATCTGTCCACACCTTTTTAAGACACTATAAAATAGGGTAGGGTGGCCTTTGGGGTGGCATTCATCCATGGTATTCTCTGAGGGAGCATCTGAGAGTACCAAACAAAGAATTCCCCCTCATGGGTTTGGAGGAAGTGATGACATTTTCTTTCTTTTTCAAATGTAATGAATTCTACTGAAACAATTATTCATCCAGAGCTTGCAGTACAGTTGTGTGAGAACTCAGTGTAACAGTAGGAGGTAAGTAGGATCACTGGTGCATTACAAAACCAACCCACCTCTCTCCATAGGACAGACCTCTTTTCAGCCTCTTACACTACAGCCTAGCATTTCATGGAAGGATACCACATTTTGGTACAAGGATGTCTCTTCCATACACAGAAAAAGAATAGAAGATCACAAAGGCTGATGTTCCATTTTTATCTGATATGAAGGTGTGCATCTCCGTGTGGGAAGGATATTGCTCTGTAGCCTTATGCAAGCTGAAGTCTGTGAGTGAAGCCAGTCAGGCAGATGTTTCCCTGTGACAGGTTCCTGTACATTATAAATTCTGCTGCAGAAGTGATCCATATGAAAGAAATCTGCTGTGGCCCTAGGACAGAGCTCAGAGGGATTTCAGTCTATAATGTACCATTTTGTGATGCTGTGTTTCCATAGGTGACTATAAAAGTTCTATCTCACTGAGAAAATAACCATATTGCTGTGATTTCTCCAAATCTGACATAGAAAGTGCTGAGGAGCTGACTGTGATTTACAGTTTGAAAGGCTTGGTTGAAATAGATTAATAAAGCACCAGTGAGACAGTCTTGCACTATTGCTTCGTAAATCTGATGTGCTACTGTACAGATAGCTGTCAGGATGTTGTAGCCTGACCTGAACCAATACCAGCATAAAAATTAATACAAAATAGAGAATTTCAGCTGTTTGTAAGAAAGGTGAACATCTGTATCAAACTGTACGCCAGAAATACTCTTTTTTTTTTTTCAAATTAGATTCCTGATGCTGCTGATGCCACTATTTGCAGATAATGTCCCTTGCTGCTCTGCTGAGTAGGTGAGACTACTGCTAAGAACATGAAGTGCCACACAGAAGGGGAGCCACAAGCCTTACTCTTAAATATGCCAGATAATCCAACTAAAAATAACAGGCATTGATGTAGCTATTAACTTTTTTTAAACTGCTACCCTTCCTAATAATGTCTAGTCCCAGGTACATTATTGGGACATTCACAAAAACCATAGATGACTTGATAATCAAAGCATTTTTTTAAATTTTAAATACAAAACGTACAGAACTAAACATATATATGCAAGACTACTTGTATAAAACAAAAAGATCTGAATGTATGTTACCACATTATATTAAAGTAGCACATCTTTAAAAATGAGACAATTGCTTGCTTGGTATGATAATATTAACTGCTATATTATATAAATACAGTAAACACAATGTTCTTATTTTCACTACAAACCTGCAGAATGCTGGGACAGAGATGGCACCTCTGCTTCCTGCCCAAGACAAATCCAGACTCTGGATAAGAGTGCAGCGTGACTGTAGGTGCTCTAAGGATGTGTCGTCCAACCTTGCCCAATATGGTTGTAAACTCAGCTGAATGTACTGAAGGGGATCGCAACAATGACGGTTCAACAGCTTGCAGGTCTGTGCCAGCCTACAAAGGTCCGGTACTGTGAGGTGACTGATAATTAGTTGGATTAACTAGCATACAGAAAATAAGAAGAAAAAAAAGAGATGGAGATTGTTAGGCAGCAAACATATTGCAAATAAGAGCAACTTAAATATGATAATCACATTTTTGTGTGACACAGTTTAGCTATTTTACCGGCATCTGCAAGTAGGCTCCCTAGCTGCTGGACATCAGGGCAGCAAAAACTGAAACTGTGGTTACTGTAGTGTGCAATATCCTGGAATTTAATAATGTTTGCAAGTGCACCATTTGAACACTATCATTCAGCTATCAAGAACACTCATACCTCTTAATTTCTTTCCTCAGGAATTCTGGACAAAGCCAAAACTAACAGGAACACAAAGGTCTAAAATTATGGACACTTTTTAAACATTACTCTGACAAAGCCAAAAATACGAAGATACTAAGGTCCAAAATCGTGGACAATGTTTAAACGTTACTCTGACAAATAAAAAAATAATAGAAATACCAAGGTAAAAAATCAGGGAAAATTTTTAAACATTACTCTGCCAAAGCCAAAAATAATATAAATATCAATGTCCAAAATCAAGGACAATTTTTAAACATTATTCTAATGTCCTCCCCATGGTCGAGTAGCATTTAAAAGACATGTGTGAATGGGCGTGCCTTCGTTGAAGGTTGGGTGTCGAGCTGGCACCTCGGCACCGTAAAAATCTACTGCCAATCATTAGCGGATCGGAGTTCCGCTGTGGCGACCCGTAACCGGGAAAAGCCGAAAGAAAAACAACATTCTAATTCACTTAAAATGTTACTAAAACCACAATGTTTGCAATGACGTGCATTTTCTGAACAATCAGAAATATGAAATTGTAATGTCTAGCATTATTGGCTAACTGTAATCCTCAGTGATTTACCAGAACATCAAAAATGTTACGAGGGACAGGGCAAAAACATGAGACAAAGTCAAGGATGTTCTGCAAAATCAGGGCAGTTGAAAGGCATGAGTACATTTCAGATACAAGCTCTTTTAGAATGTACAAGTAGATCTTTCCACTCTGTCAGTCTTCACTTAAATACCCAAACATGCACCATTCAAGGCAGGTAAGCAAACATTTAGGGGATCCTTACAGTCTTCCTGACAAGTCAATAAAAGCATTTCCATTTCTGTCATCATTTACATTGAAATGATCATTCCAGGTCCTAGCACATCCCACATTGAATTGCTTTTTGTCTGCATATGGCACTGTGTGTCATAACTCTCAGGTTATACATGACGTGATAACAATCACATGGCACTTACAACACATGGCAACAAATACACAGTATAAAGTGTGATATCAATGGTTTCTAAAGGCACAAAGCCAATTGCTTTTTCTCATCGCATCCAGATCAGGCATACATGTCATCAAATGAATACGTGTATGGTGAGTAATGATGTTAACGATTATGACTACAACACTGCAGAGACAAAGAAACCCTCTGCAGACAACAAAGTAAGGTCCACACATTAATGATCTTTAGGCCTGCAGTTACACTAACACAACCTGTGAACATGAAGACTGGTGGATGTGATGCAAAAGACCTTCAGCCTCATGTCCTACAAAACGGTGCTAAAAAATGAACAATGTTATTTTCAGTAAGAAGAAAAAGTTTTGATTTAGAAGTGAGGACAGCAGGAATATAGCATTAACCGTTGAATACTAATGGAGATAACAATAGAGAACAATGATTCACATAAGAAAGAAATATTAGGTTGTGTTGCCAGCTCTTTTGGCACTAAGGTTATGGCCCCTCCTGTACAACACAGGTGAACAAACCTCAAATAACAGGTCCATCCAGAAAGACTATGCATGAGAAGTTCACTGCCATCTCTTCAATACTGGAGGAATGAGAAGTGCTACCTATTGCAAAATTATTCACTAGTGGAGACAGTAAGGATAGCCTCCTATAACCCTCCACTCTTGGGAGTGTTCGCAGTGCTGTCTACTGTATGAGTATCCTCTTGTGGAGTTAAGAAGGCTAGATCTCTGTGCAAAAAGAAATGGTGACCATGTATGAAGAAAGCACACTGGAAGGTGGCAATGAGGATTATAAGGCAACAGTGGAACTGGAGTTTGTATATAGTGCATGTTTGTCATGCAGGAACAGCCTCCAGTGTAGAAGCAGAAAGGACGGTCCTCACAAACTGCAGATGACAGCTATGTGGTGTTTCTGTCTTACCTCCCAGTCTTCTGAAAATGCATAATGTGATTTCAAAAATGTTCATTTTCCATAGAAAGAAGGGTTCCCCCAAAGAGTATCAGATAGTAGGCCAGGGGAAATTAATGAGTATAAAGGACATTTTGAGGTTATGAACAAGTTATAAAAAATGTTAGGACCCAATCCTAAAAACTTCACTTCAGTAATTCTGAAGATGTGAAATAAACCTTAACTTAGTACAGATATTACAACAAATATTTCCCTAACAAGGTCGTATAAAGTTCAAGGTTCATATGTTCATAGGTAAACACTAGGCTAGCCACGCTTACAGACCATTTTAAACCTAGAGAATTTCCCTTTTGGCGCTTGAATTAACCTATCCCATCTGGTGTTACACAGGCCTTACCTATCCCATGGTCGATAAAAAGAAGTTATGTCCTTACCATAACGTTCCATGTAGAGTGTTCATCTCGCCTTTGTTCTTACACACGGGTTTGGAGCCGATCCTCAGCTCCGAGTCGGCCGAATTGCAAAGCTCTGAATCTCAGAGAAGCTCGAGACCAGCCCATATGCCACAATCCTCCCTGCCATTACTCAGATCTAGTTTGCAAGCAAACCAGACGAAAGGATCCAACACCTGCGGTGCTAGAAGCATACACTCTCTTCGGCCATTCAGAGACACTCTCTCACCATAGCGATAACTAATGGTCTAAGCATATATCCCATGACACACGGGACCATATACCCCGCAAAGGGTCAAGACACGTCGATCAGACTCTAATCCTACCAGTTCTTCCAAACACATGGGGGGGGGAGGGAATGTAAGAACAAAGGCGAGATGAACACTCTACATGGAACGTTATGGTAAGGACATAACTTCTTTATGTAAGAGTGTTCAATCTCGCCGTTTGTTCTTACACACGGATAGCGTCCCTAGCTCCGTGACCCCGAGTGAATCTTGGAAGAACGTTCCTAAGCACAGTGGAACTAAACGATGTCCTATCCTTGGAGACCTTGTCCACTCTATAATGAGTGATGAAAGTATGTGGTTTAGACCACGTGGCTGCTGCACAAATAGTGTCCAAAGGCAAGTGAGCCGCATGAGCTAAGGAGGTGGAAACGGATCTGGTAGAATGGGCCTTAGGTTTGTTTGGTAAGGATTGGTTTGATTTAGAGTATACAAATGTTATACAGTCAGCAAGCCATTTAGATAGTGTACGTTTAGTAATTGCCATGCCCTTTTTATTGTCTGCAAAAGCGACAAAGAGTTGATCCGTTTTTCTGAAAGCTTTGGTCCTGTCTAAATAAAATCTTAGCTGCCTGTGAACATCCAACTTGTGCAACATATACTCCAGTTTGTTAGTATGGTTTTTGAAAAAGGTAGGGAGTTCTATAGACTGGTTAATATTCGTAACTGAACATACTTTTCGAAGGAAAGATGGATTTGTACGCAAAGAAACCCTGTCTGGGTGGAATATCAGGTAAGGTGGTCTGACCGATAATGCCTGCAGCTCTGAGACTCTACGAGCTGAGGTCACGGTGACAAGAAACAGCGTCTTCCACGACAAGAACTTTAGGAGGCATAACAAAGCAGGTTCAAAAGGTGGCAACATGAGTTGCGACAGCAGCAAATTCAGGCTCCATGGAAAGAAAGGTTTTCTGACAGGCGGTCTAAGATGGACGGTTTCTTTCAAAAAGGCTTTACAAAGCCTGTGAGACATAATGGAAGAACCTCCCTCACCAATATGGAAGTTTGATATGGCCGTCAACTGTACTCTTAGAGTGGAAGTAGAAGCTCCTTCGTGAAAAAGGATGGATAAGAATTCTAAAATTTTATGTAAAGGAGCTACCAAGGGATTTAAGTTTTGACTAGATGCCCAATATACAAAGCGTTTCCACTTACTCGTATAGGGCTTAGTAGTAGAGGCTTTATGAGAAGCAACTAGGATGTGTTGAACTGACGGAAGGAGTAGATGAGACCTGGCTAGGCAGGGAAGTGGAGCAGCCAAGCTGCTAGTTTGAGGGACTGTAGAGACGGGTGAGGAACTCCCGACGAGTGTGTCAGCAGATCTGGCACTGGGTCCAGAATCCACGGTTCCTCTATTTGATGAGCTCGAAGAAAGGGAAACCATATTTGATGAGGCCAGAATGGGGCTATGAGTATTATAGTCCTTTCTAGGCTCCTGGCTTTCTGTAGAAATCTGGGAATCAATGGAGTTGGTGGGAATGCATATAGGAGACCCGGGGGCCAATCGTGTATCAGTGCGTCCCTGGGGACATCCCCCAGAGGGGGTAGAAGGGCAAAGTAGCTTCTGCATTTTGCATTCAATGGGGAAGCAAACAGATCTCAGCAAGGCTGGCCCCATTTGCGGAAGATCTTTTCCGCCGTCTGTGAATTCAGGGACCACTCGTGAGGTAACACGATGGCTCTGCTCAACCTGTCCGCAATGACGTTGGATGACCCCGGGATGTGCGTTGCTATCAGAAAGTGACCCATGGACTCTGCCCATTGCCAAATTCTCATGGCCTCTCTGCATAACGGGTAAGACCTGGTTCCCCCTTGCTTGTTTATGTACCAGACTACAGACATGTTGTCTGTCTGAACTGCTACTGTCCCTAGAGGTAAGAGGGCTTGGAAGTGTTGCAACGCTAGGAACACCGCCCTCAACTCCAGAACATTTATATGTAGAGTGTACTCCGTGCTGGACCATTCTCCTTGGACTGTTCTTCCCTGAAAAAGGCCCCCCCACCCTATCAGGGAAGCGTCCGTGGTTATTGTGGCTGTTGGAATGGGTAGAACGAACGGACGACCCACAGTGAGGTTCTGGTCGCGCACCCACCATGAGAGGTCCCGTCTGCAAGATTCTGTTATCCTGATCTCATGCGTTAGGGGTAGGTGTTGGAACGACCACTGCGCAAAGAGCAGCCATTGAAGAATCCTCATGTGTAACCTTCCCATAGGGACTGCAATTAATGTGGCTGCCATCAGTCCCAGCACTTTTAACACCAGTTTGGCTGGGGCTTTCTTGCTGACTAGAAGAAGTAGGACCTTCTGTTTGAGCGTTGAAGCTCTTACTGGGTGGAGTTTTAGTAGTGTCGATCGTGTATTTAGATCTGCTCAGATGAAGGAAATACACTGTGAGGGCGATAAGCAAGACTTTTCAAAGTTTATGGATATCCCTAAGTGGGAACAAAGGCCGATTGTGTAGTCTCTGGCTTTCAATAGTTGACGCTCGGTGGTGGCGGTGAGGAGCCAGTTGTCCAGATAGTGAAACACCCGGAATCCTTGTTGTCTCAAGTGAGCCGCAACTACTGCCATGCATTTGGTGAATACCCTGGGGGCTGAGGTGAGTCCAAAGGGCAGAGCTTGAAACTGAAAGTGACTGGCCCCCAGCCGGAAGTGCAGGTGATCTCTGGACGGTCTGGCCATTTTGATGTGGTAGTACGCGTCTTTGAGATCTATAGAGCACATCCAATCGTCCTTCTGTAAGAATGGAAGGATCGATTGAAGCGCGACCATCTGGAACTTTTCCTTCTTCACAAAGTTGTTGAGATGGCTGAGATCTAAGATCGGTCTCCAGTCCCCTGTCTTTTTTGGAACTAAAAAGAACCTTGAGTAAGTTCCGAATCCTCTTTGGTCCGCCGGGACTGGTTGGATGACTCTGTTTTCGAGCAGCTTTGAAATTTCTGCAGACGGGGTGGCACGTCTGGAAATTTTCTTTGTAGAGGTGGTGTTGAAAAGAAGGGGCTTTTGCATCCTCTGGTTATAATGCTTTTTACACAAGAATCTGAAGTAATGTTTAGCCAGGCCAGTGGGTATAAAGCTAAGCGACCCCCGACTGCCTCCAGAGCAGGACAGCCGGGCCTCCGTTCAGGAGTGCTGAAAAGGCTTCTCAGGGACGGAATCCCTGTCGCCTTGGTTATGCGGACCCCTCTGCCGCCGGGGCGGCATCTTCCATTTCTACCCCTTCCTCTGCCTCTGGAGGGGGTATCACTCTGTGTGGTCTGGAAAGATCCCTGATTCTTACGGAACCACATTTTTCCGCCTCGTTGCCCTTTGGGGTACAGTCTAGTAGGAGTGGAAAAACGGACCCCGACAGCAGACAGGGTCTTTCCCTCTTGCTCGCACCGAGTGAGAATCTCCTTAACCTTGGGCCCGAAAAGTGTGGCACCATCAAAAGGGGCATTGGCAAAGGAAGACTTGAAGGCTTCCGCAAAGGCGCACAGCCGCATCCACGATTGTCTTCGAAGAGCAATCGCTGAGGCTGCAGCTCTACTCGATCCCTAGGCTGCATACGAGATGAGCCTCATGGATGAGTTTACTATGGATGTGAGGGTGTTAAGTTGTGCTGTTACCTTATCTGAAACAGCAGCATCTGTGTTACCCTGGAGGGTATCTGTCAGCTCCTTGATGAGATCCCTCTGCAAACGTGTGAAATGGGTCAGGTAGTTTAGCGAACGCATGGAAAAAGTCGCTGAACTAAAAATGCGCTTCCCATATCTGTCCATAGTCCTAGAATCCTTATTAGGAGGATGAACAGATGAGGAAGACTCAGACATCTCCTTTTTCGTGGCTGCCGCCGCCGCCACCACCATAGCGTCGACAGGGACTCCCTTGGTGAGATAAGATTTATCCTGGGGGACAGTGATGAACTTGTTTGGTTTCCTAGGTACTGGTTCCACTGTGTCAGGTGTCTCCCAAGCCCTTCGAGCAATCAAATCCATTAATTCATCGAAGGGCGGGGTCACCCAGGAGGTAGAAGGGTGAGCCCCAAAAGCCTTCAGCAGCACCGACTCATCCTCAGAGGGGGCTAGGGACTGCCAATCACCCCTCTGTTTCAAGATCTCCAGGATGTCTGCAAATGACACATCCTCCGAGGGTGATTTGGGGGACCCCTCTGCCTCATCCAAGTCGGTGTCAGACGTTAGAGATTCCTGTGGGGAATCTATGTGCCTCCTCTTGCACAACCGTTTCCTTGGGACCTCATCAGAGGCGGCTTCTGGTGAGGCCTCCAAGGAACAGGGGGAACCCTCTGTGGGTGGCTGAGGCAATTGGGCTTGATGCTTGGGATGGATCGTGGGAGCAGAAACAGAAAGTGGCCCTTTTGGGGAAGGAGAAGATTCCCCTGATGATGTGGTTGTCTGTGCAGACAATACCTTCCTCATAAGGTCAAAGGCCCCCGACCCCCTGGCTAAGGGCTCCCCGGTTCCGAAGAACACGGAAGCATCCCAGAACCAGGTGCCATGGGCTCCGACCCCGAGGACGGAGCCAAACCAGTCTGTGCCGAGGCCCCGAGAGGGAGAGTCGGCACTGACAGGTCGGTACGACTCTCGGTCCCGGAACCGAGCAAAGACCGTCAGCTCCGCGACTCCCCTAACGGTTCCGAAGGAGTCAAAGTCAAAGGTGTTGATCGTGCAATGGACGGTTTCAGCACCGAGGGCTCCACTATCATCAGGTCATCTTCTCCCGGCTCCGAGATCTGGATGGGTCTCGAAGGAGGACCCGTTGGAGATATGGGGAGGCCTTCTAGTTTCGACACCAACTGGGAGGAAACTGCAATTAACTTGGAAAGGGCCATGTTCTCCATAAGTTTCTGCATGACACGATCCACATCTGTGTCAGACAAGGGTCTGGAAGAACGGGTCGAAGGAGCCGAAGATGGCACCGACCGAAGAATGGACGGTGGTGGCAGTTCCGACACCGGTTCCAAGATCTGGGGCTCAGTAAAAGATAAATGTTCGACGCTCGGCCCCGAGATCTGTGGAACCGGCGAACGAACCCGAGAAGATGAACTCGGAGCCGATGACATGGGCTCCGACATCTTCGACCCCTTCGAGGATTTAGAAGCCTGATCCGACTTGTCCAAAGCCTCTTGAAAGGCTGGCTTCAACAATCCTCTGTCAATAAGCTTCCTGCGTCTATCTGTCATGACCCTCCCACTAAAGGAATGACAAATAGAGCAATCCTCTTGGAGATGGAGAGGGCCAAGACAGTAGACACAGGAAGCATGATTGTCAGTAATGGACATTTTCTGCCCACAATGACATCTTTTAAAACCAGATTTGGCTTTTTCTGACATTGTACAGTAACAATGATAATAACTATAATAATAGGAAAAAAATTACTAATCCTAGCAATATATGTATACTAAACAGGTTATATATATAAAACTCTCACAAAAAACCACACCCAAGAAAAAAAGGTTAGGCCACAAGGGTGCCTGAAGAAGAAAAATGGGTATGTATATATATATATATATATATCACACACACACATCACATCTACGATAACTACTAACTATAAGGAAGTATCAACAAGAAAAAAATTTGAATTCTTATCTGAAGAAATCAACAACAACTCAAGTTTCTATCTGGTCCGAGCTCTCCTCGATCCGATCTGTTGCAGCGGCAAACTACATCTGAGTAATGGCAGGGAGGATTGTGGGATATGGGCTGGTCTCGAGCTTCTCTGAGATTCAGAGCTTTGCAATTCGGCCGACTCGGAGCCGAGGATCGGCTTCGAACCCGTGTGTAAGAACAAACGGCGAGATTGAACACTCTTACATTTATATATCATGCCTAGTGAGAATAACTGGGATCATACCACATATAATTTGTGCAGATGCATGCATGGGATAAAGCATTTAAGAGCTGCATCTATTCATTAGCAGTACGGGGACAGTCCTAGGGTAAATTTTCAAATATCCATCCACTGATCTAAACTGCATTTGAATACGGACAAGAATGAGCTTTATTTTACATGGTTGAGGAGCCTGTCATAGAGCAGCAGTATCCTCTGTGTGATATACATTTCCTTCCAAACCATTCTGCTGATGTTGCATAAGAGGCTAAGATCCTTAGACCAAGTATTGTTGATGACGTCTGACTTGCTGATATGTAGTAGGTCCATCAGTACTGACTTGGAGGAAGCCTTTTATGCCAGACTCAGGTCACTTCTTAGCAGTCTGCAGGATGACAAGCACAGTGAAAGGGCTTTGAGGTGGTCCATGTAGAACATTTTGCTTAGGCCTTGTATCCTTTTAGTAAGGTATGTCTGTAAGTTTTCCAGCTGTTGCATGTGTCTGGACAGCTACATGCCAAAGTAGGAATTATACTCAATGACTGGCCTAATGAGGGCTTAGTAAAGGAGGACAATGACATCTTTAGATCTAGACACTGTACCTTTGTTGATAAACTGCACAATGTAGAAGGTCATTCTTATGACTCTGGACATATGCTGATCGAAAGTTAGGTCACTGTCCACATAAGTTCCCAAATCCCAAACAACTGGGTCAGCTGCTGGGGGGGGGGGGTTGTCAATATGGTAATTTCCCATAGCAGATGACTTCTCAAAGGATACTATAATGCACTTTTTGGTATATAGTTGCAGTTACGCATTTTGGCACCATTTATTTGTGAGAGGCAAACCTTATTTTGTTTATTATTTGCAAGTCATTTTAGGATTCAGTGACTGCTCTTAGCTTGTAGCCTTTTCCAAACCTAGTCAGCCAGATTCCTTGGGTATTGGCATTTACTTCAGAGAAGTAGATGCCAAACAGGAGAGGCCCCAGCACTGACCTAATGGTATGCTTGAAGGTCTGGTAGGCAGTGAAGACATGCAACAGTAAGATGTTGAAATGGACAGGATATAAAATGGGATGAAGTAACGTTCAAGACAGAAACTGAAACAGAATTAAGAAAAGCTCCCAAGTGGAAAATCCCAGGCAGGGATGCATTACCTAACTTCTGGGTAAAAGTATTATTACAAAAAGATTTAGCCCTGAGTAATAGCTGGCACCCCAAACAGACACCAACCTGGTTAACAACAGGAAAAAACAGTACTCCTTCTAAAAAGTGAATCTACAAGATAGCTTAAAATGTATAGACAAATAACTTCACTTCCGATGATGTACAAACTATACACTGGCATTGATGCTGACAGAGTTTATAGTCATTTAGAAGAAAAGTTAATCGTGGCACTGGCACAAAAGGGTAACAAAAGAAAGTCATATGGAACAAAGGATCATTTGCTGTTAAAGTCATAATGGAGAATTGTAAAAAGGGGAAGAATCTAAGAATGCAATGGATAGACTACAAAAAAGCATTCGACAGCATCCAACATTTATGGATAAAGGAGCATCTACAAATGTATAAGATACACCCCACATTGATCAGTTTACATTATAAAGACTATGAAATAGTGACAAATCACTTATAGGTTCATAGGTGTTTACTAGGCTAACAACCACAAGAGCCTTTTTAACCTTAGCCATGCATCCCAAATCTCTGACAAGTTCTGGTACCCTTGATAAGTGTAAGCAGGGTCTTGGGAGGTAAAACCTTTAGAAGCAGGAGTCTGGGAGATTAACCATTTACAGGCTGCCTGTGTCCATTAGAGACTTACTGTAGGTGCCAAACTAGGGATGAATTTCTAGCTCCCTATCCAACTGTCTAAGTTATACTTGAATTGGGTTAGGGAGGAACTCTGCTACACATGCATGGGGAGCCTGTTCCAAAGAAAAGGTAGTATACTGGATAAATACCTGTCTCTCCAGCACACCCTATTTACATCAAAAGTAAGGTTTAAGTCTTTAATGTGGGTTATTCCGGTGCTGTTTGTTTTGTGGATATGCAGGAGTTCCATCAGAGTGGGGTCTGACAATGCCTTGTATGCCAGGCATAGATCTTCCCTCAACAGCCTGTAGGAGACAAAATACAGGGATAGAGCCTTGAGGCAGTCTGCATAGGACATGTTACTTTGCACCTCAGACATGTTAAAGGACAAATTATTATCTTAGGGATAAAAATTAAAAGGGGGATATTCCAGGGTGATTCTTTGTCACGCAGTTAACTCATTAAGCTGTCCACTTAACAGATTAGGTCATGGTCACAATTTGGCTCCCAGAAAACAACAAAGTGTAAAAATTTCTCATCTTCTTTTTGTGGATGATTTAAAACAGTATAGTTATCAGATGAGTAACTGAAAGCACAACTGCAAGTGGGCAAAACTTTCTGAGACGATGAAAGAATGTCATTTGGCCTTCATAAGCATAAAAAAGCAACCTTTAAAGCAGGAAAGCTGCAGCACCAAGAAAATATCAGACTGGGACAGGAATGTGATATAAAAGAACTTGAGCAGGAGGGAGTGTATAAATATTTGGGAATTGATAAAGGATCAACAATAAAAATGAACAATTTTAAATAAAACTTAGTAAGGAATATTTTAGAAGACTAAAACTCATACTGAAAACAGCCCTGACATCAAGAAACCAAGTCCAGGCTATAAACCGATTTGCTATTTCTGTACTAACTTACAGTTTTGGGGTGATTAACTGGTCTCAAAAGGTAATGGGTCCATGTCCATTGGACAGGAAAACAAGAAAAATACTTCATGCTTATCAAATGATTTATAAAAAATCAGAGTCAAGATTATACATTCCCTGTTTTGAAGGAGGTATAGACCTCCTTAAAATCGATTACATGTATAGATCGGCAATTGTAAGACTGCATAAATATCTGCTGACCTTTCAAGATCCAAACATACTGAAAGTTTTAAAATATGTGAACAAGTCTAAGGTGATTTCCCTGCTTAGTTTAGCAGAAGCATATCGGTGTCAAGCGGGAATGGAAATCAAACAAGGATGTAGACAAAAATCAGGCAGCAACGGAATGTGCCATAAAACAACAGAAAGAATATAAGATGAAGGATCAGATGAGAAGGCAAGAAATGTGGAAAAGGCATAAATATAGTCCCAGTACAGAAAACACCTTGAACAACCTTATCTTGATCAAGGTCTGCCACAGGAATGTTTAAGATGAGGTGAATTTAAACCAAAAGATGAAAGGCTAATATTGGTGGCCCACGATAGCAGACTACATACTTGTTGGTTTACAAAGTCCATTGAACATGCCGGAAAAACAGACAAATGCAAGTTTTCTAAAACCAAATTTGAAACAGTTGAGGGCTTATATACTGAAAGGCATAATGATGTGGTATGACTGTTGCATTGAGGATTATGTAAACATTACAATACTGAAACAGCTGAGAAGCACTAGAAACATAAGCCACAATGCTTTATAGAGAATGATGAAATTTATATCACATGGGATCACTCATTACTAACAGTTCAAAGTCAACACTGCTAACATACAGCTCTCTTATCTCTCAATTTGGAAACTTCTGGCTTCTTACCCACATGCTCCATATATTTTCAAAGCATCTTCAGGAAACAAAATATTATACTCTAAAATGGCACCTGCTACATTTCTAAACCCTACCGGGAAAAGCCGAAAGAAGAAGAAGAAGATGCTTTCTCTGCTTTAAAATTATTTTCAGAAAAAAAATATCATACACCTGCCCGTACTTTTAATTCAACATTCTGCTTATTAAATTTCAGATTTTATTGCCAAACGTCTGACAACAATCTTGTCTCAATACCCTAAGGGCATTTTTAAACTTTATGTACCAACACTTTTTTATTTAAAGAGTACCAAAAAACAGCTTACTTTCATGGTACTATTCAACAATGTGCACATTTCTTTGAATATACCCGTCTTTACTTTTATATGACTTAGTAAAATGTCCTGTTCTATCACAAACTATATAATGTTTATTAAAATCAGTACAATACTTTCTCTCATGCCTATAATGCAACACCTGTTATGCACGGTTTGAATTTCAATTGCACTAGCTTTTCTCCAACTTCTGCTACTGTCACTGTACATCCTTTCATGGCTCTCTAATTCATATTAATTTTTGCTGTAAAACATTCTCACTTTACTTTTCATTTTTGACATTTTATAGTGACATTTCAGCTTACATGCATACATTCTCTCAGTTAATTATTTTAAACGTGGAGAAGCAACTTTGTTACCCTATGCATATCTGCAGCTTTAGATAAGGTCAGGTCTGTTAATAACCTACTACTGAAACATCATTTCTTATACTACAAACTATTCTCTTTCTTACTAATAAATCATACAACTCACCAAAGTCACCGTCTTTGACTCTGTTCTTCAGCTGAGTAATATAAGTATTCATAGTTTCAGTAGGACATTGTGCCCTTGTAAAGAAAATGAGAAGGATCACAAGACTGAACTAAGCCCAATAAATCTTCCCTGGCTAAAGCAATAGAGACATGTGAAGATAAACATTTAACTTTCTGCTTCTGTCTGACAGGAATCTTCACAGAAGCAGACTGACTTCTGTCAAGGACATCACCCCAGGGAACAGGTATCCCAGTCTGGCCAGGCAGTGAAGAATTCCCTACTCCTTCCTCCAAGATCGACAAGAGTGGTTCTCCCATGTCCACCAAGAACAGTCCAACAGCCACAGAAGATGTGTCTACCACCTGATCCATGCTGGCTGAATGGACTACACCACAGGAAACAAAGAAAGATGATGAGTGGTTTGAGGAACCAGAAATGGCCACTGCAGGGTCACCTACATCTGGCTGAGATAAGGTAGTAGCCTGCTGAAGGGGCAAAGGTTGTCTGTAAAATACATTCTTTTTTGTGGCCAGAGGAAGGGAAATCTGGAAATTTGCTCCATGGTAAAGCTGAGAAGGAAGCCTAATACCTGTGTACAAATGACAGTTGCAGTCAGTAACAAGTAAGTAAAAAAGTCATGTTTTCACCTTAAAAGCACAGGGGCAAGCACATCATACATTTGTCCCAACCCCTAAACACAATTTACAAAACTTTTCTTAGTAAAAGTTGGAGTAAACATTAGAGGAAAAAAAAACAACAAAGTTTACACTAAAAGTAATAAAAGAACCACAGTATTTCAACTAACATGAAAATCATATATCAGTCCAAAAACAGTAAATGCCTACTACAAAAAAACAGTTTTAGTTTTAAAAAGTACTGTTTCCATCATAAAATTAATTATGGAAGATTTGTTACCACAGAGGAAACGTTCCTGCCCAGCAATGGTGAAACGCGAGCTGACCATCAATCCTCAAAATCTCACAAGGAGAGTGCTCTTTACAGAAGGAAAACTTTTGGAGGAGATGGCACCCACACTACTGATTTTCTCCAGGTATGCTTGAGCTGTCACCAGTCTAGGTATGTGGAAGATGCTCTTAAGCTTTGGAAGCTGGCCGGCTGTTATATCCTTGGCAGGCTATAACCCATAAAGCTAAGGTTATTGCAGAAGTGATCAAATACTGAACATGTAGCTCCTTTAACCATTTCTTTTTGAATATTTATAGCCAGCTACTGAGTAACAAATGTTTATTCTATCCAATAAATGTGGGAATACTAAACAGTGGTGCTAGAAAATGTAATGCATTTTGTAATAATAAACTGTGAATGATGTGAAGGGGTCACATGACTGGTTTGGTTGCTTGAATAAAATTGAGGCAATCTCTTGGAGTTATTGCTGTTCGAATGAAAAGCTATCTTACTTGTAAAAGTTCTATGTAAACACTGAAAGTGTAATACACTGAGACTTTTTTTTCGGACTGACAGAAAAAAATAAGAACTTTGGCTCATCTGTTTTTATGTTACTTGGGAAACATGGCTTGGCTTAAAAAGGCCCACCGGGGTCATTAGCCTAGTAATAATTTATCAATGGATGAGGGGAAAATGGTGCATACTGCCTAACTGGACCTGGCTAAGGCATTTGATACAATAGCCCACTTGGGTATGGTTGACAAACTTACCGAACTACACATAAACCCCTAAATAACTCACTGGATTGCCAGATGGCTCACAGACAGGATCCAGGAAGTCAAAGTTTCGTGATGGGACCTCTCCTATTTGGCATCTACTTCTCAGGGGTAAAGGCTAATGTCAAGAGCCTTTGGGTGACCAAGGTCACAGAGGACTGCAAATTGGGGGTGTATCATAAGTTCCCCATGACACAAATATTTTACCAGAGCACCTAACACAGGCAAAGGACTGGTAGCAAAGTCATGGATTAAAACTCAATGCCAAGAAATCCATTACAAGTGACCTTTGCGAAAACTGCCACCCATAAAATACTTTCAGTAATGTAGACTTTCAGTGCTGTATGTCTGCCAAGTAATTATGTAGAATGGAGGCTAGACTTCAGAATGACAGATTTTGGGGCAGGGAGTTAAGTCAGGAAATTAAAGTACAGCAAAAAGAGAAATCCATCGTATCCCTCAAAGTCTCAGAATAAAATATTATGCAACCTATACCGGGTCCAAAACAAGCCAAGAAGAAGCTTCACAGCATGGAGGGTGTGATGTTCACTTCTTAAACTATGCTATGCACTTAGTTCACTTAATAAAAATCAGACTGTAAAATATAACTATAAAATATGTGCTATAAAATAATCATATAAAAAATAGTAGGTAGTCCACAGTTGAGTTAAAAATGGTATATCATTTAATGAAACACACAAACAAGCGATCCTAGTTGAGTATAATGAAAAGCATCAAAAACATTCCTTAAATATAATTAGGTTGTTACAGAGGGTGGTTCTGTTAAGGGCAATAAAAGCAATAAAATCATTCCTTTAGCCCTTTAGCAAAGTCCCCCTTCCCCCTTAACACCATACTGTAATCAGAGACTGTGCTAACTACAAATGAATCTAGAAAGCTAGAGACAAATCTAAGACCAGTTTATTAATGTTTTGTATAGGCTAACCAACAAATTAATCAAAGCTTTATTAATTAAGGAACAAACTAATTAAAAAATGACTGACTAATAAAAAGATCTACTAATAGACATCTACCAGAATAAATATTAATAAATAAAAAACTTTTAACAAATATTGCTCTCACATCAAATTAATACTTCAGGTTTGTGTGTCAAAAACAAATCATAATATGAATTAACATGTATAAATATACAACTGAAAACCTAAGTAGGATGAAAAAACATAAAAATAATTGCTAAGCTGGAAATACAGTGATAAATATTAAAAATAAAGCACTAAGGCCATGGGGATCTGTTAAAGTGTGGCATCTAAGAAAACAATTAGTTTGAGAGTGTAAGACTGCACTCAAAAATAATTGCAACCTTTAAAACAGAAAAAAGAAGAAAATAAAGTAGGCCCATTCACATTGTGTACACTATCAGACGTTCACTGCCTAAAAGAAAAAAATGTAACAAACGTGTTCAGTTTAAAATCTAAAGTAGCATTTAATGTGGACCCATCAAAGATGATAAATGTATACATGAGCCACCTAAACTATGTCCTTTATAACATTGTGAGTTAGTGCCAAAAGAAGTAAACAGTGTTTGATATTTGTTTATAAACACAATACAAGCAAGTAATAGCATTGATCAGTCTGACATCAGTATTTTAATAGTCTTTTAAACAGTGGGGCAGTTTTTTGAGATCTAGTATGCTTTTTATGGAGCAATAATAATCAAGTCCTGGTTTTCTAAAAGAGCTCAGTTTCAGCTGCCACAGTAATTCACGTTTTTGTAAAAGATTAGGGATGTCTCCTTACAATTCCAAAAGGTCCACATGGTCAATAATTTGCATTTTAAAGCCAGTGTGGCTTCTGTGTAGCTGCAGGTGCCAAGCCAGTGTGTTATTCTTGCATTTGTCTCTAATTTCAGAAATATGGCCAGAAAATCTCCTTTTAAGTCTGTTTAGCGTTTTCCCCACATAAAATGCTTCACCAGTCATTGCAGCTAGCCCTGTAAACCACCTGCATTGAGTTACAGTCACCTCCTGCATTGGTTTTAATAATTTTCTTTAAATACGGACAGAAAAACGTGTCTCATCCTGTATATGCTGACAAAAGACACAGTTGGCTCCACACTTATTGGTGCATGTATCCTGTGGTCTGGGCCTACCTTCAACCCAACTCCTGATGTTCCTGGCATTCCTGAACACAAAGGAAGGAGCTGCTGCAAGAATGTCCATTAAATATGAGCTTTCAGGAATTATGCCCCAATTCTCTCTAACATTAATGATGCTGTAAAAGTAATAGTCAACAGTAAAAGTCAAGATACAACTATCTTTAGATTTTTTTGTCCATAGATTTCTTTAACACCCTCCTATAAGGCCTGTTAAGTGCTGTTGCATTTGTACTTTTTAGTTTAATTAAAGGTTCCAAAATGCTTCTTAACATATTGCTTTCATATCCCCTCACCAAAAAATAATTTTCAAGATTGTTTAGGTTCTTAAGGACGGGTCCCATTTTCATGGTGATCCTAGCCAGCATGTAGCCCTGGGACTTAACAACATTATATTTCATCCTGGTGGGATGGAGACTCTTATTATGTAGCAGCAGGAGGTTTACTCTGGTAGGTTTTCTGTAAAGATCTGTGTCAATTTTACCTTGGTCCAACTCTTTAGTAATCTGCATAGCTACGAAGACTGCCAAGGTGAGGCTGTGGGAAGAATGAAACGTAGGAAATTGGTGGTTTGATTCACATAGCTGATAAAGTCTTCTAATTTAGCATCGTCTCCTTTCCATACAATAAAAATTTCTTCAATAAAGCACAAATACACCATGATGTGTTGCATGTATTCTCTGTTGTTATAAACATAATCCTCCTCCCACTTGCTTAGGGCTATGTTGGCTAGGCTAGGGGCCACAGCTGCCCCCATGGATATACCAGTCTTTTGTTTATAGTAACTTTCATTAAAAGTAAGTAAACTGTACATAAGCACCATATCTAATAGTTTACCTGTTCTTTCATGTTGTGCTGGTGTGCCAGTGTTGTCTTTCCTGAAAGAATCACTGTTTCAATACAATAATTATGTGGAAGTACAGAATATAGTGATTCGACATCTATTCTTAATAAAATACTGTCAGCATCAACTGTAACATTTTTTTTTACTTTCCTTAAAAATCATCAGAATCTTTTATGTGTGAGATGTTCTTCTCAGCCGTAGGTTGTAATAAAAAATCCAGGTAAATGGCAGTAGCTTTGGTCAGAGACCCCCCGCTTGCAACCACTGGCCTGTAAGGAGGGTTCTCTCTATTTTTACGTGGCTTATGGAATCTAAAGAATTTAGGCATGTGTGGGGAGGGTATCTATAAATAGTCAAACAAGTTATCTGTTAACAAGCTATCATTATAAAGTGTAGTCAAGGCTGCATACCAGTTGTACAATGCCTTAATCTCTTCTAAAGTTACATACTCGTAATAGTTTGTGTCACTCAGCATTTCTTCTATCCTCTGGTTATAGCTGCTGGAATCAGTAATAACAATAACCCCTCCCTTGTCAGCCTTCATAACCCGTTGAGACTTATCTCTTCATAGCTCTAATAATGCTTTTTCCTCACCTTTGTTAAGGTTGTACAACTTCCTCCTTGCTGGGTTTTGCAGTACTTTCCTGATGTCCATTTCACATCTGACTTCAACAGCTGCTAAAGTTTGGTGTAAGGGAGGGCAGTAATTACTGGGTCTTTTTATTGTTTCTTCAATAGGTTTTTTTCTCAATGGTATCACATTTGCCATGGTAAAGAACTTTCAGATTCAATTTTCTGACATAGGATTTTAAATCAACCAGTACCTGTGCTGTGTCAGACCTGCAATGGAGGAACAAAAGTTAATCCCTTTGAAAGCACACTAATTTCCATGTCAGTAAGTTCTTTTTTGAAATGATTCCAAACAATGGGGTAAGTTAATAATGTGGTTGGTTTCTCTGTCTGGTTTTGGGTCCTGCAGTATAGTTGGGCTCCCCCAAGTATTTCATTTCCCTCATTCCTGTCCTCTCCTCCATTCTCTAACCTTCTGGAGGGGCTCTGGCTGGGGTTGGGGATCATTGAAACTCCTCTTGTGCCCTCTGGAATCTCAGGGGATTGTAGCAGTAGTCTTCCTGGTAAATCTGGTATTATTGTCCTCGTGTCAGGCTCCGACATTGGTCCTGATACTGGTATTGGGACTGGTCCTGTTGTTGATGTTGTGGTTGATGTCTGTAATGTCCCTCTTGGTAATGTGGGTCTCAGCGTTCCAGATGCTGCTCTTTGTAGCCGTGCTATCTGTGGTCTCGGTTGTCCTTTTGGTTTTGGATCTGGTGTAGATTCTAGTTGTAGTTCAGGTGTTCCTCCACTACATCTCTCTGATGGTTCTGGTCCATTCTGAGAATCTGAGTCTGGTTCTGATCTAGGTACCCCTGCCCCTCTTGGACCTCCTAGGTGTGCTGGCAGCCAAAGGTATCTGTAACAATGGTGGTGGTGGAGGAACTTGTTCCATCTGTGTCATGCCTCTGTCCACTTCTGTGCATTGATTTCCCTCTCAAAAAACCTGCTGGGGTCTGCTGTCACATTGGTGGTACCTTTTGTAGCCTCTTTTGAATCTTCTGTTACCAAGTCTGTAGTTATTGTAGTTAACAAATCCTCTGTCTTTATTCTTGTTTCTTGTTTTACTAACTCTCAGGGTCATCCTTATCATCTTGATCCCTTTTTATTTTCTTTAGCTTACGTTCCTTAATGGATTATTCAAAGATTTTACCCTCTCTCTCAGAATCAAACCTAGCATCCAGATCTTTGTGGTTCTCATTTAAAATAGCCATCTCCAGCATTGACATTGCAGATTTAGTTGCCTCCTGTATAGCCAGGTTATTTTTAAGGAGCAGTCTTATGAGGTAGTAGCTAGCATTGGTTAAGATATCAAACCATTCAGCCGTCAGGGTTTCATTCGTATTATTCCACATAGGCTTCTTGCGAAGGGGCAGCCCCCTAGGCAGTCTCTTTTTATCTAGACTTTGTTGTAAGTAAATTTGCTCCCAAAACAACCCTTTCATGCATTTCAGTTCCTTTCCAAGTTTATTAAAAGAATCAAAATTGTCCGTACTTTGGTTTTGAACTTCTTCACCATTAATGCTGCCTAGATTAATTGTGTCAATATCATTCTCATCCAAGGTAGGTGCTGCCAGCAAGTCAAATAGCCTGCCGTTTTTCATGTTAAAGTCTCAATGGTGGAAATTAAAGTATAGCATATCCCGTGTAACAAAAGACATTAAGCAAGAGATATATTTTTTCAGAGTGTGTATAATTTCAGTCCTTCATTTGCTAATACAGTTCACTGTATCTGTATTGCAAAATTTAATTTAATAATGCCTTGCATGTGTCAATCTCAGAAGGAAAGAGTAATGCAAGTTTATAAAATGCACACTTCTGTTACCAAATGGGTGAGTGGTTCATGCACTGATCTCCGCAATCTGGGCTAGTTAATTCGCCATTTAAAAGGACTATTAGGAAAGGTGCCCATTTAGTTAAAGGAAAGCTTCCCCAAAAGCTTTCTGGAGTTAGCTGAAGCAGAAATCAAACTTACACACATCAAATATGAAAAAAAAATTAAAGGGTGTCTCCTAAAGAAAAACACTACAGCAGACAAGCCACTTCATAAGCCCTCTAAAAGTGATTGCAAAGTCAAATGGAAATGCTGAAACAGTACAATTTTGTAAGTTGACCTTACCATAACATTAGATGTTCAAATGATCACTGCTGCAGTAGCCTTAACTATATGGGTTCTATCCTGCTGATGGTATAACTGCCAGCCAGCTTCCAAAGCTTCAGAGCACATTCTATGCGCCCAAACTGTCAAGCAGATCAAGCTGAGCTGACTAAAAGGCAACTAATCCTTTTTTTATACCTAAAGTGGTATCTAAGTTTACTTTAAACCAAAGTATCCATCTCCCTGTTTTCTTTACTGAATCTAAAAATTAGGGAGAAAAGATACCCCATAACTTGGATGTCCACAGACAATTTAGGTACTCATGAAACCATATATCAGCATGCATATGTTGAAAATAGATCTATTACCACCTGCAACATAATGTTCTATAACAATATAATAACAGCTATGAATGAAAAATTGTGCTGTGATGTGATTTATATAGATTTAACTTCAGCATTTGACAGGGTCATGCACAAAACACTGATCAATAAATTAGTACAACTAGGTATTGATGTACTGTTGATAAGATGGATAGCTGCATGGCTTACAAATAGGACATGGCAAGTATCACACACCAACTGGACAGGTGAAATCATTGGTTACAGTCAAGGTGTCCCACAGGGCTCTGTACTAGGCCCTTACTTGTTTAGATTGTATCTTTCAGACCTTACTTTTTCATCTGAGGTGTTCTACATTCTATATGCTGATGACCTGAAATTAGGTAAACTGATTACAAGTGTTACAGATAAGGCATGTCTGCAAAATAATTTGACTAAATTGATCATTTGGGCACAGGAGAATAATATGTTGATGAATACATCAAAAACCTAAGCATATGAGATTTGGGAGACATAAACTGAAAGGTAAATATTTAATACAGCACACAGTGATTGAAACTGTAGACTCATTTAAGGACCTGGGTATATGGGTAGATTCAGCTATGTATGAGTTTTTCTAATCATATCAACCAAATGGCTAATGATAGTTATAGAACTATAGGTTGTATAAAAAGATTTATAAAGTCTAGGAAATCAAACATAATGAAGTAATTGTTTTTTTAGTTACATTTGACCCAAACATGAATATGGAATAACAATATGGAAACCTTATAGGAAAACAAGCATGAATAAGTTATTATGAAAGACTAAAATATCTGAACTTGTACAGTGTCTCTTACAGATATTTAAGAGGAGATCTTATTCAGGTATATAGAGCATTTAGGGACAATTACCTCTGGGAATGTTTGGGGTCATCAAAAAGTACTAGAGAATCATCAGATAAACTATGTAGAAGATTCTATAGGAATGAGAAGTGTATTAACTGGTTCCCTGACAGAGTAGCTGATGCTTGGAACAGACTACCATAGTACATTAAAGCAAGTGCTAGTTTAGATATTTTTAAGAACAGCCTGAACATTTATTATGGGAGCAAGTGTTTTGGCATATTGGCAAGCTAGAAGGGCTTTAAAGCCCATGCTTGAAACATTTGTATGTATGTATGTATGTATCTTGACAAAACTCTCTCTCTCAGATCTTTGGATCAATTGTTTACGTCTTGTGCAGGTAAGAAGAAGGGACAACCTGTGTGAAAACAGACTATTTTCCAATGGTTGTCTAAGGCTACTACCTTTTGTTATACTCACTATAGCAAATCTATTCTAGGCAGGGTCAAGGCCTTCTTTCCCAGGACCTTGGCTTCCTCCATGGCTTTTGGAAAGGGTTGGATTCTAGGAATATTCTAGAAGCTGCTAACTTGGTCCTTCGTACATACCTTTACAAAGAACTATAAGCTTGATTCCTTCTCTAGGTCCAGATTAAGCTTTGCTAGGACCATTCTCCAGGGGTTCCTAGACTCTTCTCCTTCCACCTCCCAAATGCAATTAACTAAGTTAAGCTTACCATAACAATAGATGTTCAAATTATCACTGCTGTAGCCGCTCACCATCTCCATCTCCCTTGTCTTTTGGTGTGTTTTCTTATGTTAGACTCTGGACATTTATATTTTGTTGATCCTAACACAGTTCTTTCAGGGATTAGCCTCCCTCTTTCTGCTGACAGCAAATTTCTGAGGGGCATCATGCCCAAAGTTGTCTTGTCAGTTCAGCTCTAGCTACTTGACAGTTTGGGCATGTGGACGGTGTTCTGAAGCTTAGGAAGCTGACCAGCGATTATATCCTTGACAGGACAGAACCCATATACCTAAGGCTATCGCAGCAGTGATCAATATGATGAACATTTAGTAACTACTTGAAAGTAGCTGTAAATATAGCATAGCTACTTCTATTTACTTTCTGAAGTCTATACAAAAGAGAGAGAGAATTTAGATCAAAAGTTGTAGGTTACCTTTTTGGAAAAAAAGTCAAAAAGGGTACAGTATGTATCTTTAAAAATGGATTTCTGAAAATGAGTATCTAGAGACCTTGAATCCTGTGCAGTCTTTCACACCTAAAACATCACAGAGAGTTGGGGGTTAAAGATAAGAATGATAAAACACAAGTCACAGCCCCTTGTAATAGTCTCTGCAAAAAGTACAGTTTTGTACCTACCATAAATGTAGATGTTCGAAGATCCACATTGCTGCAGTCCTAACACTTGGGTAGTCCGCTGTCCCAGTCGGCCCGAATACCAAAGTATATGGCTGGCGACGCGGTCAAGCGCGTTAGTCTCTCAGGGTCAGGAGGGTACAAAATCGCATGACCGATGACTCATTCTCAGTCTTTTCTCTTGCCCCCCCAGATGTCACCCTAAAAAGATAAGGCTAAAACCAAAAATACACACTCCTGCACCAAATATATATACAATATATACAACATCTACATTTATGGTAGGTACAAAACTGTACTATGTTCTTCATACCACATTGCTGCAGTCCGAATCCCAAAGCAGAGGTAAGGGAGGCTGGCAAATCATAAGGAAGCAGGAGCTGACAACATAAACCAGCCCTAGATTTAGAGTAGAGAGGAAGGTGGTAATGCTTAGAGAAAGTATGCACTGAACTCCAAGTAGCTGCCTCAAATATCCTAGTGGAATGAGGCCTAATCCCAGCTGGAATCTCCTTGCCATGATGGGAATAACAAAATGCAATGCGAAATAGTTTGTTTTGACACAGGCTTGCCCTGAGAACTCAAAGCAAAGAAACACAAACTGCTGAGAGACTGCCTAAAATCCTTAGTCCTTTAAATAATAGCAACTGCCTGTGTACATCTAAAGTGTGCAAAATCTTTTCCCCTTATTTTGGGGATCTGCATAAAAGGTAGGCAAATGAATAGTTTGGTTTAAAGCCACACTAGAAACCACTTAGGCATAAGGAAGGATTAGTAATGAAGATACCCTATCCTTATGAAAAATCAGGCTTGCAGATGTAATGGCTAACAAAAAGCAGTCTTCCATGACAAATATTTCAATTCAGCAGTAGCTGCAGGCTCAAAAGGTTGTAGAGTGAGTTTCTCCAACACAAAATTGAGGTCCCAAGCCCTCTAAGAAATTGCTTGAACAAAGGATGAGAAAACAATGGTGGGTCACAATCATAGTGAGCTGGAAAGACAAACCTTTGTCCAATAACTCTTCCATAATCACATTCAAAACTTGTTGAGGAAGCTGAGACCTGCTATGGTTCAAAACAGAATATGCCAAGCTGTTAGATGAAGAGTGAAGCTTGACATTGAGCAGATGCCCGTCCTTCTGAGACAATAGGTGTGGAATCCAGACTCCTCAGCAATGGGTACCAGTGCTGAAATCATCCTTGGCTTGTCTTGTCTGACCTTTAGAAGTACCTTTGGGAGGAGAGGCAGGTGTGAAAGGCACACATGAAGATTTTTTTCCAAAAGAGAAAAAGAGCATCCACTTTCCAGGCTGTGTGATGAAACCTTTTCGTGCAAAACTTTGGCAGCTGGTGGTTTAGTGGAGAAGCGAACAGATCTATGTCTGGAGTTCCCCATGACACTGTCAATGTCTGAAATACATGAAGATCCAGTTTCCGGGATCCATGATTTGCCTGCTTAACACATCTGCTAAGGAGTTCTGTGCTCCCTCCCACAAAATCATTGCTTGCCTGCATAGAGGATAAGAATGTGTTGTTTGTTGATGTACCACATGACAGTTGTGTTGTCTGTTAGAATCAACACCTGCCCTGGCAAACTGGACTGCTAACATCTCCTTCATGTTGGTATGTAGATGCTGCAGTCTGGCAGGCCACTTGTCTTGTATCCACTTTCCATTCAGATGAGCTCCCCAAGCTGTGTCTGAGGCATCTGTCGTTAGAATCTGACTGTCACAGAGAGTCCCTTGTTTAGGTGACATTCCTGAGCCCACCACAAAAATTCCTTTTGAATGCAAGGTATTATTTGAATGACAGTGTCCAAATCCTGGCAGTGCTGTGTCCATACATTTTGAGATACCATTGTAGCTTCCTCATATGCAGTTTGGCATTGGGAAGTACCAGAATACAAGATGCCATGAACCCTAAGGCTTGAAGGACTGTCCTTGCAGTCAGCCGGACTGATGAGATAGTTGATGGAAGTAAAGAGAAAGATTTTTTTTGTCTTGCTGTATTCAGTCTCACACCCAGAAAGCACATGTCTTGAGAGGGTACTAGACTGGACTTTATTTAGAATACCCTAGGCATCTTAGCACTGCTATCACATATTCCAAATGCTGAACCTTGAGCCAGAATCAGGCAATCCAAATAAGGATAGATTTGTATTCCTTTAAGCTATCACTGGAGCCAGAACCTTTGTGAATACTCGATAAGCCAAAGGGCAATGCAGAGAACTGATAATGAGAATTCCCAGCTCAGATACTTCCTGCAAATTAGTCTGATAGGAACATGAAGGTAAGCTTCCTTGAGATCCAAAGTTACCATCCAGTGATCTTTGCCCAGCAGAGGTAAAAGCTGTTGTAACGTCAACATTTTGAACTTGGGAATGTCCAGATAAGTGTTGAGGATAGACAGATCCAAAATTTGTCTCCACGTGTTCCCCTTTTTTGGTACTAGGAACAGGCGAGAATAAAATCCTAGGCCCCTTTCTGGCACAGGAACCGGCTGAATGGCCCCCATTTGGAGTAACAGAGAAATTTGCTTGTGAGCCTCTTTCCTTTGTTGAGGAGGAATGTCTGGCATGCCTTTGAAAGGAGGCAAGGTATGGAAATAAAACCTGTAACCGTGGTGAATGATATCCAATACCCATCTGTCTTGGGTAATTAAACTCCAGTTTTCTTTGAAAAGTGCCAACCTTCCTCCCAAAGGTGCTGCCAGACGAGAAGATTCTGGCAGCTGAAAAGGCAGGTCATTGTGTCTGTTTACGAAAGGACTGACCCCTGCCCTCACCAGAAGACTGAGCAGGCGAACTCCCTGTTCTAGGCCTAAAAGAACCTTGAGCTCTGCCTCTACCACGTCTAGACCTACCCCTAGACTGGGAATCATAAGCAGGATATGTCCACCCCTTGGTAGGCCAATTTCTACTAAACTGAGGCTGAACCTGCAAAATCTTTAACAGTCTGCATAGACTTAGCCTTGTCTTCCATTTTCTTTAGAACTGCTTCCACAGGCAACCAAACAACACATCAGATTGTAAAGGAGCATCTAAAATCCTTGTTTTCACATGCTCAGCTAAATTCTGATCCCTCAACCAGGCACCAGTGGCAGCCACCCTCGAAGAGGCCTGCACAGCATCAAAACCACATTGCAAAGAATGCTTACCCACCTGTTCAGAAACATGAACTAAATCCTGCAACTCTTTACACTCAATACCTTCCAAAGCATCTACCTTAGACTTTAATTGTGAAAGGAGATAATTTTGGTATTTCAACATGTGAAACTGGCAATTCAAAGCTCATGGCCAAAGTGGAAGAAGTATACACTTTCTTTCCCCATCTATCCAAAGCCCTAGCCTCTTTATCTGGAGGAACAGGATTTTTAATAACAGAAGCTTTAACACCTTTAGGCCCCTGTGAAACAGTTTCTGGGTCTGCCCTAGGACTCTAAAAGATACTTATGAGCTTCAGGCACCATAATATCTATCGTTTAACTGGAGCAGGAGGCAAAGAGTCAGGGTTCAGAGAAGCCTCTGCAAAACATCCTCTACCACATCTAGAACAGGAGGTATAGCTAAAGGCCTATGCTGGGGTAGAAACAAAATTCCCTAAGCCAGAAATCCTGACCTTCCCATTTAAAATGCTCCCTCATGGAATGAAGAGTCTCTGAAAATGAAAATCCTCAGGAGGAGAAGCAGAAGGAGTAGAATCATCTACATCAGAATCAGAGTAAGGGAATACTCCTGCAAGTCTTCAGACTCAGAAGCATCCGAACACTGCTCAAAACTCCCAAGCTCAGGTTCCAGCCTCTTATCAGGAGGGCATAGAACCTCTAATCATTGTAATCAAATCTTCTGCCATCCTAAGCATATGCTTCTTAGGTACAGACCCTGAAGAACTAGGGGTAACTCCTGAAACAAAACCTGGCCTGCCCCTGGGAGAAGCCTTGGAAACAGCAGGGGGAGGGAAGAACAGCTACCTGAAGGCCTACCTCCTGAACCCTGGCTCCACAGAGCCTCTAAAGAACCCCCGTCCGTTCTTCCAGCCTAGGCTTTGCTGTTTGTCCTTGCGCTTTTTCATTTTATAATTACACCGCTCCCAAAAACTAACCTGGCACAATCTAATCTCTTTATTAGTGCGTTTGTTAAATCTTCAGGCCCTAAGCAAGGTATACACAAGGTATGGTAATCCCTATGAGGTATCTGTTTCCCACAAGAAATACAGTTATTCACTTTTCTGACATCCGGTAAAATACTGAGGCAAGAAAAACCAAAATAATGTCTGAAACTCCGACTTGGAAAATCTCAGAACGCCAACCTGCACTTGCAAAACTGCTTCTGCATCGGACCATGCAAAAGACTGAGGATATGATGTCGGTCATGCGCATTTGTACCCCTGGCTGCCTGGCGTCAGACTAATATACTTTGGTATTCGGGCCGACTGGGACAGCGGACTACCCAAGTGTTAGGACTGCAGCAATGTGGTATGAAGAACATCATCAATGTCTAGCATTGTGACAATACAGCAGATGGGCAAAAGCACTTTTTTTAAGAATTCAGTGCATGCCAATGTCCATAAATCAGGTCAAGAGAAAAAAATCAGTCTCCATATTGACTCAAGCAGCAATGTTGATATCCACGATGAACTAACATCAACTCTCACTGGCTGCTTGAATTTAAGTTTATCCTCAAAGTCTAAAAGAAATACAAGTCAATAAGGCTAAAATCTCCTCTAAAAGGGGAGGATTTCATCGATTTGTGTGAATCTGGAGAACATCCACAGCATGCAGAGAGGGGAATAGAGCGAGACATAAGAGTGAGAAATGTAGCTGAGATAAAATCTGAAGTAAAGGCCCAGTGTGAAGGATAGACAAGAACACCAGAAACCAAAGCTATGACCATCTATCAAAAATATAACTGTAGGATGTTTTTTCAGTAAGTCCCAGCACTAGTTTAAGGTAAGTCAGGAACTGAGAAATTTATGTAATGTTGGATGTTGGAGTGAATACAATTGTTAGAAAGAAAACACGTATTTACCACATAAAAACAACAATGGAAAACATTACTAGCATTTGATTTTGTTTCTATTTAGGTATTTGTATTAGTTTGTATTTTAAAACATGATGATTCAATAAAAATATTTAAAAAAATAAGAGGTAACACTGACACTTTCATTTTCAGGCTTAACTTGAACTACACCTCAGCCATTAAACCCCAAAATGAATATGGAGTCTACTCCCCTAAAAATATTGATCTAATTATTGCAACAAAATACTTGAGTTATCAGTAATAATAGAGTTACTTATTCAATAAAGCAATAAACATAGAACTTTTAAAGAAATTAAGGCGGAATTAGTCATCTGGGTGACTGACAGTGGCAGGTTCAAAATACCCTGCAGTGAAGACTAAGGAGTGACACAAGGACATGGCAGATGGTGGACAGTGGGGGGAATTAAAACAAATGTGGGGAAAAATAAACTTATTATTTATTTATTCCAGTTTGGTAAGTTTGGCACAGTTTGCTGTACAAGCCATCTAGAGAAGCAGTCAGCATTGTAGGAGATGGCTGCTTGAAGAATTAATGGTTCTTGTTTGGACTACACACTTGGATGTTACAGAATGTCATTCCTGCTGAGGTATCACTAGTTTGTGTGTTGAAGCCAGATGAATTCTGGGATAAGAAGGTTACACATTTCTATTTCTGGAAGGAGAAAGACTGACTGGGGTTTGAGGTTATTTTAGTCTCGGCTAATAAATTAATCAGATATACAGAACCTTGCCAGTTGACTGAAGAATTTGGAGGCAGTCTTGTGTATGATCATATGGACTGGGTAAACAAAAGACTGGTATTTGAAAAATTCACTAAAGAATCTACATCATTATTGGATGAACTAGCATTAATTAATACTGGTAGTGAGAAGGGAAGTCAGCAAGAGCAAGAGAAGTAAATAATGTGGGAATAAATAGCCAAGGAATTGTTAGGGCTAGGCTTGTATAGGCCCTAGGGCTGGTAGCCTAGTACCAACCTATGAACCTAAGAACGACCTACAGATTTCAATATTCTTCCATCTGTAGACCCAGAAACTGTGTTGCAGACGGCACTGTGTTCCTGCCTGTCCCAGCTCTAATCTACCTGAATGTACTCTGCTGGAAGCCAAAGATTTGAGTCCTGAATAGTGACATAATCAACCTGCTCCCTGAGAATTTATTCCCGGAAAAGAATATAGTGAAAGCATGTCTTCAAATGGTACTATTGCCTGTTGACTACTACTGCTAGATAAAACAAGCATCCCAGCCTGATTAGCTAGCAGTCAAATCTTCCCCTATTAACCTTCTCAACCCGTACTTTCAACTTATATCCCCTTATTCCTAAGTACGATTTCTCCCTACTCTAACCCAGTCTCTTATCTCCCTTAGGGACCTTTTTCTCTTTCTCCTGTTTCCTGTCTCCTCTTTCTCCTGCTGCAATTACGTACCTGGCTACAAGGTGGTAGTCTAAATACAGCTAACTGCCCTGTATTTCTTCACCTTTATTCTCTACAGTTTTATTCCTTTTTGAGCCACGAGCCTTTCCTGCGGTCTTCCTTACCCTATAATTTGTCCCAGTAGATTCTTATCCCATACAACTCTCTTCTAATTAGCCTAATCTATCCCTGCTACCCTCTTTACTACTCTCCTCAACTCTACACACTTACTCCCTTACCTTCACACTGTACTGATTGTTCTCCTTGAACTTTTTTCCCTCTCTGGCTCTACCTGCTCCGTTTGCCCTGCAGGCTCACTCCGCTCCCCTACCCTGTCCCCAATTCCCACCCGCCCCAGTGCTCCTACATTTATTGTCATCACATACTCCTTCCATCTGACATCACCCAATACCCACACAACATTGCTCCTCCCATTGCCCTAAAACTACCTCCCTCTCCACCAAGCACACCTTATTCAGAACTCCTCCTCCCCACCCACCAGCCTTACCTAACTCTCTCTAACCTACATATCTTTTCACTTCAAATCAAACTACATCTACGATGCTCTCTTCTCCTACTACAATCCTTACCCCTACACTACTCCTACTCCGCATTCTATTTCCTCTGTAGCATGCCACCTCTTACACCAACCTCCACCTACACCCTCCACCTCTACCTCCACACCTCTACCCTACAAGTCACTTCCACAACATCTCTGCCTCTTTAACTCCCTCTCACCCCACCCTTCTATTAACAGTAAAACTCTTCCAAATCCCCACTAAATTCTTCAAACCTAAACCCACCCACTACCATCCATTCCCAACCAAACACAATCCTAACAAACTTATTCACTTTCTCTCTTACCTCTGCTTAGCAGGCGACATTCGTCCCAACCCTGGACCAAACATTTCTCAAACAAAAAACCTTAGCTACAACAATAAACCAATCAGTAAACACCTCAAATTCCTCACCATCAATGCCCAAAGCTTAGCTAATAAAATTACCCTCTTTCATGCCTGGCTCAATCATAATTCACCTGACATAGTAGCCATCTCTGAAACCTAGTTAAAACCACACATAACCGACTCAGAATTCCTTCCCCCCGGATATCAATCTCTCCGATCTGACCTCCTAAGTAAAAGAGGTGGTGGTGTAGCACTAATCTACTCCAATCACTTATCTATCACTCCCTTCCCAAATCCTATCCCTTCTTTTAATAATGCTGAACTAGTAACTGGCATTCTAAAATTAAATGACCATAAAAGTATTTGAATCACCTCCCTTTACATTCCTCCTGGTAACAACACCAATACCTTGGAAGACATCCTCTCTTGCACCTCCTCAAATATTAAACATGAAACCTACATTATGGGAGATGTAAATATTGACTGGCAAAAAATCATTGACCCTAATCCCACCATGTCAATCAATATCTTCAACTTTACACAACTCATAAACTCCATTACTAGGCCAAACAAAACCAACCACCCAGGCTCCATCCTAGACTGGATCCTGGTATCTCACCCTAACAGAACCACAACATCTGGTGTCACTCCCGACCCTTTAGGAGACCACCTCCCTGCCTTCACCCATAGAGCTACATCCTCTTCCTCATACTCCCACCAACTCTTACACACTTGTAACCTAACTAACTTTAACCTCTCTACCTTCTCTGACTCCCTTAAGCTCACTAACTGGAACCCACTAAAACCCCTACCTCTAGACGAAGCCGTTGACTTCTTCAACTCTACATTCCTAACTGTCCTAAACTCCCTAGCTCCAATATGAACTAAAAGAGTTAAAGCCAAGACTGCCCCTTGGCTTACCAAAGAAACCAAGAAAATTATGCAACAAAGAGACATCTTGGAAAAGCTATCTCCATCATAAACATCCTGCATTTTACTTAAATACAAACAGCTGTGAAACCTAGCCAAAAAACAAGTCATTATAGATAAAAAATCCTACTACAACCATTTACAAACAAATCATGCAAAAAAACCCAAACAATTCTGGAACTCTATTAACTCCCTTCTCAAGCCTGGTACAACAAACAACCCTTGTCCTGATACTATCAAATCTGACCAAGAAATTGCCAAACTATTCAACACCTTCTTCACCTCTTCTATTGCTGAGCTAACCAAAACCTTCCCCAACATCATCCCTCTACCCCCCTCTGCCCAAGCTTCCTCCCACACCTTTGAACTTAAACCTGTATCCACCTATCTTATAAAAAAACTTCTCTCCAAACTTAAACCTTGCACCAATGCCCCTGACAACATCCCCTCTTCCTTCTTAAAAATTGCCTCAGACAGTATTGCTCTCCCTATCAGCATCCTGATAAATAGATCACTACTAGAGTCCTATGTACCCAAACTATGGTGTTCTGCTTTTATTCTTCCACTCCACAAGGGTGGTAAAAACTGTAACTTCTCCAACTTACTCCCTATAGCCATCCTCTCACCCATCTCTAAACTTCTTGAGAAATGCATATACCTGCAGCTCATGCCATTCCTGACCGAACACCAGCTGCACTCTCCTACCCAACACGGCTTCCACCCTGGACACAATACCAACACAGCCCTTCTCTCCTTTTTACACTCTGTCAATTCAGCTCGAGATTCTGGTAACTTAGTTTTGTCTGTTCTGCTAGATACCATCTCCCACACCCATCTACTAAACCATCTATCTAACCTCAACATCTCCCCAAAAACTCTTTCCTGGTTCTCCAGCTATCTTTCAGACAGGTTCCAAGCCATGAAATGGGGCCAGGCCTCCTCCACCTTCCTTCCCACCCCCACAGGAGTACCCCAAGGTTCCATACTCGGCCCTCTGCTATTTAATATCTTCATTAATGATTTCCACAAAGCCATTCCTAATACCAAAATTGTCCAATACGCAGATGATTCAACTTTGATCTGCTGTGCCTCCAACCTAACAGAACTCCAGTCTCTAACTCAAACTGCCTTCTCAACCACTGAAAAATGGATGCACCAAACCCACCTCTCACTTAACGCTAACAAAACTAAGATTCTTCTATTCACTCCCTCTAAATCCACTCCCACTGATAAAAACTAATTTCAAATTACCAGCCTTAACAACTCCATCATTGACATCATTCCCTCCGCCAGACTCCTGGGGGTCACCATCGATGAACACTTAAAATTCAATACCTACATCCAACGTAATATCAAGAAAACCCAAATAAAACTCGGCCTACTGTACAGAAACAATTACTTCCTCTCTCCCTCTACTAGACATACTTTGGCCACCACATATCCCCTCCCATCTCTTCTGTACGGTGCTCCTCTAATTACTAATCTATCTTCCACCCTTACCTCCAAACTGGAAGTATGCTACAATAAAATCTCCAGATTCGCTACCAAGGCAAATTCCTTCTCTCATCACTGCACTTCCCTACAAACTTTAAATTGGCTTGAACTCCCCAATCAACTTGACTTCCTCCAAATTGTCTCAGCCCACAAATTATTATTTCAACCCACCAGCTGCCCCGCACTATCTAATATTCTTCAACCAGATACCCCCCTCAGACCCCTTAGATCTACTCACCAAAACCTTATTACCGTCCACAAACCCAAGCGCCCAGCTGGTCAGCTTCTACTCTCCTTTTCCCTAGCTAAAAAATGGAATGCCCTGCCTTCTACACTGAGGACCTGTGACAACCTAAACATCTTCAAAACTCAACTTCATTCCTACCTGTTTCGTCACAGAAAATGTAACTGCACTCTTCATCCCATACCTCCCAAACTCCTCTCCTCCTTCTCTCCTGGCTAACCTTCATACCTTTCTAATTTCTCTCATAGACCTAGATTATAAATGTAACCAATATCAATATCCAACCTTATGCTCTATGCCTCTCATCCTCCTGGACAATTTCTTTAATATCTTAGTTGCTTTATGGTATAATACCTATTCGACTGCAATTCTACCTGTTGTTTTTTGTAATACTACCTGTTGATTGTAATGCAAATATTTTCTTTGTAATTCATTATGTGATGTAACTTTGTATTGTGGAGCTTTTCTCCCCGGGCCTCCACTGAAAACGGGCTCTTGAGCCCAGTGGACCTCCCCGGTCACCAAACTGGAATAAATAAATATAAATATGATATGATTATTGGTTTTATGCGAGGTTTGTTTATGTATCTGCAATAGAAGGTTACCTGTTAAAGTCCAACATGCACAACTTTGGTAAACATTTTATGGCAACATAATGATGCAGCAGTCAGGACTCATCTGTAACTTTATGACACAGCAACCTAATTTTGCTTTCCTTTCTTTGCTTGAGCTTTTTATTACAACTACAATCAAAAACTTAAAAGAAAATATGACTTACGACTTTCTGCTGAAGCAGTGATGCTATTACATCAAATAGCAACATGCTTTGTCACATGAAAAGAAAATCAATTCTCACCAGCTCTTGTTAGTACAAAAGTGATGCTCCTTATTATTTGTGCAAGGATACTGCCTGCCATTAAAATGAAAACAGGCTTTCTATATGTCTCAGGCATGGTTCACAACAGCAATCATTTTAGTGATTAAAGCCACTGCTCCCAAATATGCATTTTAACTAAGAGTGACAAATTAAAAAAATTACTGATCATTTACAACAGTAATGACATGCCTACGTAAATGTAATTTTAATCATCAGGGATGAATGCAGTCACATTAACCTCCAGAAGCCCTCTTTCTGAGCAGTGTTGCAATGATGGTGAGCCCCCCTTAAGGTCAAGCTCTTGTTCAGATACTTCTGTTTTCAAACTAATTCATTAAAATAAATCATTCACAACAGTGTAGAACACTTCTGCAAGCTAAATCTGCAGACAATATGCATGCATACATACTGGAGAATTAAAAGTCAAGAATTACATCTTCTCTCTAACTAACCACAATTAAATGCTGATAATTTTAAAAGCAGACTGTAAACCACAAATAATAGGGGAGACAAAGATATACTGACATATGTTGCATTGCAAATATTAACTTCAACAAAGGCAAACATGAAAGCACTTGGCAAAAAAAATTTTTTTAGTTAAATGGTCAGTTGTAATACAGTATACCTCTTAGCACAGGAATTCTTGGCAAAGCCAAAAATGGGGTGGGGGACTACAAAGACCCAAAATCGGGGGCAAATTTTAAATACTGGTCTTCTAAACTTAGAAAATGTCTAGAACAATAGGTTTTGCATTGACATGTATCTTCTGAAGGATACGACATCTGAAACTTAAATGCCTGCCATTACTGAGTTCAATCTTCAATGGTTTGCCAGAAAACCACAAAGTTTATGAGGAATATACCAAAACATGAGGCAAAAATCTGGACATTCTGCAAAATTCTGGAGAGTAGAGAGGAAGCTGCTACTGTAACAATGTCCAACAAGTTATCAATATACAAAGAAAAGTAACCCTGTTAAGTCTATGGAGGCTGATGGAATCACTGAGGACCAGAATTTTACACTAACCTGCTAATAATTTCAACAAGGTATCGGCTTTAGTTTCAAAAGGAATTCTAAAAAAAAACAATGCTGCAAATGAATAAGCATAATTTTACTGCAAATATATAGTCCATGTTTACATTATGCCAGTTCTACATATTACTTGTCACCAGACTTCTGCCCCCACCACAAAATACTGTCAAGTAGTTGAACAGCTCATAAAGTAAAAAGAAGCTTTGCATCATATACTAAATCATGCAAGCTTAGTTGCTACACTTAACAAAGCAAACCAATAGGGCAAGTGAACTACAAAATCAATAACTTAATATGCAAACAATTCTCGTTATATTTTGCAGTAAGTCATGCACCCACTTGTACTACACTGATCAATCATGAAAACTGATAAGGAAAATTAAAACTTTAAAATTCTTTATTACTATTTACACAAAAGAAGGTGAATACAGTTTCTCACCCTGGATTATTTTATAAAGGAAACTAAGTGCTAATGGAAGTAGCCTAGAAATGCAGTCATGAGAAACCACGTGCTACCAAATGTATGAAAATAAAAGGCAAGTGATTAGTTATCTAGTCCACACTTTATTTCTGAAGTTCACAAAACTTATTTATAAAATGATGAACTACTGTCTACCAATTCCAAAGCATGACCATAGACATGACATGTCAAGTTTTACACCCTGCACCAGCTCTGGAAAATGAGGTACCAAGCATGTTAATTAAACACTTTACTGTTGAACTATACTCAAACACAAAACTCTGCATAATAGCACTGAATTTTAAATATGTGTGCAGGTCAAACTAGGGTAGGCAAGTTAACAAAAGTGAAGAATCTTAGACTGCTGTGTGGCTGCTACAGCAATGCAATAAAATAAAGGACTGAAAGGATAGGTAAATCTGAGCTGTAGTATACACTGTTAAAAAAGTTCTACAACATTAGCTCAGCAAAGCAGAAAACTGACTGCTACACGCCCCAAATTAAAAATAAATAGCTGAAATACCAAAATGACCACAGGTACAAACTCCACAACATAGAAACACAACTGTATGTGGTACAACTATATTGCAGGATTAAAAAAAGTTATGCACTTATAATGATGGTACAAAACAAAAAAACCTAGACACCAAGGGAGGAGAAAAAAGCTCTCCAGAGCAAGTGCAAACACCTACTGAAAAGGTAGAGGGAAGGGGGGGGGTGAAGTCACAGAGGAAGATGGACCTGATCTTACACAGATATCACTATGATAAACACACAACTCTAGGACAGGACCGGTACATCCTTCTCTATCTCTAGGACAAAGTTCCAAGTACAATTTGCTGGATGGATCTTTGCAAATGATGGCTTTAAAAACAGCATTTCCAAAATTACCTGAAATGGAGATGTCTGACCTACAAATAGCTCAAAAGATAGCATCTCCAGAAAGCTTTGAAAATGAGATATCTGACCTATAAATGTATCACAAGAAAAAAGATTAATACTAATACTTATTTCAAAAATATGACAGAAGACGTCTCGTAGACTCTGAGTCCAAAGAACAAGATCAAATCACATTACACTGACACAGTGCAAGTAATGATGTCATCAGTGGAATAAAAAAAATATCCCTGGATGAAGAATGGGAACTACTTAAGCATGCATTCTGGGAATAGATATAAGAGAGATGGACAGACTAAGATCAGTATGTCGTGAAACGCCAGGGAACTAAGCCTATTGATGCAAAGTACAATGTTAGCATCAGAAGATGATAAAAAGAAAAATAGTAATTAGTGAACTTGCATAGAAACACTAACCGTTGTTGTCAATAAGCCTCCCAATAGCCTTATAGAGACAGAATTAACATGGGGCATAATGTAAGAAAAAGTGTTAGACAAGTAACAGAAGTCCTGAGTAACAAAAAAGAATATGAGCATTAAGCAGGGAAGGACTAAGAATTATTAGGCTAAAAGCAATCCAGTAGCAGGACAGCAGCAGAGATAGTCCGCATCTGAATGCAATTTAAAGTATTGACAGAAAATCTGTTCAGCTAAAAGGAATCAGGTAAGTCTGCAGTGACTAGACTGAAAGGCATTGAATAACACTAACCTAACAACCAGAGAGAAGCACCTTCAGCCTCAGCATAGTCATCTTAATCCCAGAAGAAAGGGAATTAAAATGGAGTAAAAAGAAAAGAATGAGAAAAAGGTATCTACCATTCCTTTGTCTTTGAGTCATAAATGCAAAATCTAAAGTTTGAAGAAAACTGTTGTAGGGATAAAAGTCCCTGACCAACAAAGAAAATGTAAATGTTTCAAATGGAGCAATACAGAAGTCCTTAAGCAAGAAGAGTAAAATGTCCAAAAAGAAGGAGAAAGAAGGAACGGAGCTATCAACAATGGGAGCTAAGTATAGGAATTCGCAAACAGGGAACTACATAACAAGGGACCAGATGGCAACAAATAGCTGTTCATCTCAAAGCTTCTGGACGCCATACAGCATATATACCCCCCCCCCCCCCCAAAAAAAAAATTGTCAATAAAGATTTCAAAGGAATAGCAGTAGCATTACAGCTACATGAAAGACTGGATAAGGTGAAGGCAGGGAAATATCAGGCACAGCCCAAACTCTTCTAACCAAGGAAAATTAAATGTTTAAGGTATGCTCTGTCCTTAAATGTACCAGATAGACCACAGTTTTATGGACATTTGACAATAAACATGGTCTAGACAGGAAGAAATGATTCACCTGCTGGAAACATTCTTTAAAAGGGAATCGGAATAACAATTTCTGAGGAAAGCAGCCCTGCCTAGATGGCAGGGAAGTAGAAAAGAATTGTCCAATGGATCCAAGGCACAGCTGATGAGCCCCTAACAGATAAATTACTGGAGGGAAGTGAAGGAGCCAGCCATGCATGACTTAATTTACTCTTTAAAAAAATAAAGATGCTGTCAATAGCATTCAAGGATCAGATGCTGTAATCATTGAAAGGACTGTAATGTGCAAGACAAAAACACAAATCAAGCTATCCCAAACAAAAGAGTAAGAAACTGCTAGGGTTGCTGCACAGTCTGACACCAGCTAGGGATTAACGAGGGAATGACAGGGTAAGTGGAGTGAGGTAAAACCCTAAAGGTAGGCTATTCAGTCTACAACATCTGGTGATGCCCCTGAAGAAAGGAAAGCATATCTCAGAGTTGGCATGTGATGCTCCCATCTAGAAATTCACCTCATAGGAAAGAAGCTTTAGATATGAAGTTCGAAGTTCTGAGAAAAAGTACCAGGAAAGCATACTGCATTTCAGTGATACCAGACTTAAGGAACCCAAAGTCCAAGGCCTCTTAAGAACGGAATGAAGACCAAATTATAAGGCCTGTTGCAGCAACACAAGACATGAGTCTTGCAGGATATCTCACATAAGATACAGAACCACATTCCTTCAGACTGAAGAGAATGTAATTGAAAGGAAATTAAATATTGCTGCAGGCACTGAATTAGGTCACAGTCCACGAGAATGGAATGGACCACCTTAGCAGTGGGGCAATGGTAAAAATCCACAGCTGTCCATGAAAGATCAAAGAAATAACAGGATGAGTAACTAAGGTCAGTCCACCTTGACATAGGGACTATGGTAAGATGATCTGTAATTGTATCAGAGAGGTCAAAGTAATAACAGGATGGGCAAGAAGTCGTGTTTCTGGCTATAGTGAAACAATACTACCTGTTAGTCTGGCTGTGAAGAAGACTTGATAGTTTATGCATACAGTAACTTCGGAAGAAAGGTCGTCTGGTCTCAATAAAATAAAATGACAAAAAACAGACAGGTAATGATAATGCATTGAGGTTCACAAGCACTGCGGGATGCTGAGGGCAGTGGTGGATGCAACCCTATTGAACTTGGATAACTGCATGCAAGTCTTGCATATAAAAACTCATAGACATGCATATTTATATATATATATATATATATATATATATATATATATATATATATATATATGCTTATGCATATACGAAGGACTATGCATTTATAAAATTATAACTATACCATGAACTGCCCTGCCTTGCAAAAATAACACTGCTAAGTGTAATGTTACAGACGGAACCTACTCCACTCAGAGAGGAACGAGGATAAGACTTTTCAGATAAACTGAAGAATAAGTCAAAAGACTGAGAACAGACAGGCACAACTAGGATCCACTGACCTACAGAATAGATCTGTCCCCATACACGACAAGCAGCAGGATAAGAAGTTTTAGAAAGCTGCAGAATACATAAAGGTATAAGTCCTTAGCAAAGCTCAAGCTGGGACCCCCTGCTTGCAGGATAGCAAGAAGGGTCTTACTTAAAATGTAAAGCTGTATCTCCAATACAATACGCCAGAATATATGTGAACTCCAAACAGGAAAGGAAGGATGATAAGAAATTTTGGATAACTAAAGTATGCCAGGCTGTTGGCCCTGACAAAAAAAAAAAACAGCTAGAACACCTACCAGAGGAGAGTAATAGAGGGATGCATATTCTGTAAATGAACGATTACATGAAGACAAAGACATGAGCACCCACAACCACATTTCTCAAGGACTGAAAAATGCATTTCTGATGCCAAGGGTCATTCATATACTGCACACATCCCATAAAACACCTAAAACTTAACAGTTTAAGTCTCAAGCTAAAATTGTAGTGCGTCTAAGAATCCAGAAATTAGTAGTAACACACTGAGAAATACAGGCATCAATTCATAAGTCATAAGACATACAGAGAAAAGGTAAAGGAAGAAAATGGAGGGAGAAGAACAAAAACAAAATTACTAAACTTAAAATCAAGGATTGCGACTAGAAAGGGAAATGCGCTGAAAAAACATAGATTTCCAGAAAAACTTCCACAAAATAACAATAAATACTTCCTAAATAAATAACAGTCTGGAAGAAATAGTAGCTGTAACTGCAGATGCTCATGGCAAAGGAAATCTAGAGACACTGAATGACTTCCATGCACAGGAATATGGGAAAAGGGAAGGAGATAGGTAGACCGGAAAAGTTTCACATAATGAAAAAACTGAATCCTATTGGCCTTGAATCCTAGAGTCAGAGCAAGATGAAAAGATCTTATCATATTAAGATATTTTACATATGCAGAATTTAGCATGACCATATCCGAGTAGCGTTTTTTTTTTCTTGCCAAACTTTCATGTCACAGAACACTAGTTAAATAGTAAAATTTATCACTAAAATGACCCCATAAAACTGTATATGCACAGTACAGAAAAAGAAAACAAGAGGAGAACATATACATTCTTCAGTCATGCTTCATTATCCAAACATGAAGACATTTTACTGACTCTCTTCGGTTTGAAAGTAGAATTATCAAACCTGTGTATAATGATTTCATTTTCCCAGACAGGCTCTCTTCAGTTTGACTGAAGCACTAATGTTAACAGAGACTGATGTTGAACATTTTCTTCACTTTGACTTAGCAATATATTTCAGTTTAGCAGTAACTGCTGTCCAGGATTTTACAACTTGTGTTGAATGATTTCACTCTTCAGACTGAATTCAGTTTGATGGGCTAAGAGCATTCAAGTTAACAGTGACTGATGGATAGTATTTTAAATTTTGCATTGATTTTCTTCAATTTGACTGGACAACAGCATCTGAATTGATGGATTGGGTTCTAAGTATTGTATAAAAGAAGACTTGATTTTCTCATCAGTGAAGGCAGAATCAGACGCACTATTTAATCGTATTATTATTATTATTATTAATAATAATAATAGATTTACTGGAATATAATAATGTTGCCTTTCAGCTTACATGCAACAGTGCTCTCTAATTTGTATCTTAGGAAATGTTATTTTTGGAGTTTAGCTGGTACAAAGCTGTGGTTTAGTGACACTGCAATACTGCAGCCAGGCTCAAGTTTTATAAATGCTTGGTACTGGTACCATACTGAATAGGAAAGCACACTACACTAAATTATCACTTTTCAATTTTTAAAGACAGAGGTGCATTTATTCAAGGTAAAATAGCATTCTGAGTCCATTATTTTATGGTAGGAATTTGTCCATTTACTGAAACAGTCTATGCACTGAAAACTCCACATCAATAAGTCAGAAACGAGGGTGGTTTCCTAACCCTCTGTGCACAATTCAACTCTGGAAGTAACACAAGTGTGTTTGAAACTTTAGACTCATAACTTGGCATTACAAACTCCTGTGAAGTGTTTAATTCATGTCCACTTTTCTGTAGATTTTCACTGTCACGGCTCATTATTTCTGTACGTGGGCTTCTTCACGGGTATGAGTGTCCACTCTCACTCTGGCTTACAACCAACAAGACTGAAACTGCAGGCTTTCAGTCATCTTGGTATATGAAATATTCCCAGGCTACTGGCTAATTCTCTTCTGACTAGCTTCCTCTCCAGCATCTAAAATATGCCACCCAGAAATGTAGCACAGAGAAAAAAAAAACACTAATGATGCTCTAGTCCATGTCTGCCACAAGGTAAGGGGAAGGAGGGTTGGTATGGTAAGTTAATGAGGTTAGACTTATTCATCAGGATAGCTGTTAAGGTAAATTTCTTGGCATCCATGTCTCAAACACATAAGCTGGTTATGACTGAAGAACTAATCATAATCCTCTGTGTTGGCAAAACAACAACTCAAGAGGGGAACACAGCATAAGCAGAAATAACAGGAATCTCGTTTTCTAGACTTTTTGCAAACTGGAGCTGGAAAAGCTCCCTAATGCTCTCACTTTTTTTAGTTCTATGCTTTTTGTTTCTCTCCCTTTCTTTCTCTCTCCCCTTGGTTTTTTCTTCATGTTTGTCAGAATCCTAAGATTCGATGTCAGTCCTTGGGACAGACAAGGTTAATCCTGAAGCTCTGTTTGAGGTCATAAGAACAAATATTATTGACCAGCACAGCAGTTGTATGTAAATAAAAAACTTTAATCAAAATAAGGGGAGTGCTTTTGCGGTGGAAAATATCACTTCTTCAGACCATACACTTCATAAGAACAGACACTACTAAAAGACCAGTATAGCCAATCAAAAGCATATCAGTGAACATGTGACAAAAAGCACATGCCCACTTCCTATTCATAAAAAATTCAGTCACTCATAAGAATCCATGCAATCAAATCAACACCTAAGCTGTCATGACTTCAAGAAGGGTTTTCCAAAGGAAACCTCATTCAAAGCAGGAGGGGTGTCAGGCTTAACATAAACAATCCAATGTAGCTCTGAACACTCCATTCGATTAATCAAATCTCCACCCCTAATAGTCACATCAATCACTTATAAAACTGTGAATTTAAAGTAATGTTCTTTACCCAATTTTAATATATGCTAGAGTTTTCTTAACTCTACCATTGTGGATATCACCGATATGCTCCAATTTTCTTTCTTTAAATAACTTATTGGACTTCCCAATGTGAAAACAATCAAATTATCAGTATATATAAAAAACCCTGCAAGAGAAATAGTATTCTTCATAAAACTAGCATGCACCCTAGGCATGTTCATAAGAATATTGTAAAGGGTCAAATGCTTAGATCTATGAGGCTGCATAATGTAAATGAGCAAGCTATTCAGGCAGTGAATGCCCTAGCAGATGATTTTACGGCTAGAGGCTACTCTGCTGCTGAATTACATAAAACAGTCAAAGAGGTATGTTCACTTAGGAGTTCTAGTGTTAGGCTGTTTTTTTACCACATATAATGATGTACTGACACACCCATCTGTTGATGAAGTCTCTAATCCTTGTATCACTTTAACTTATTCTAGTGATATTAACAAGATCTGTAATATTTTTAAGAGGAATTGGTCTGTACTTATGATTGATGAAGGTGTTAAACGAACACTAGGTAGTAAGCCTCTGCTTTCTTTCTGTAATAATAGATCTCTTAAATGTGATCTGATGAAGTTCTGAAGTGGTCAGGATGAAAGCACTTATCATTAGTTTTATTTTCTTCAATAAAGTCCAGAATTGGTTTTATTGTATTTGGCCTGAATAGGTGCATTTTTTTACTGTGGAGTGGCTCATCCTTTTGTTCCAGTTTGGCATCTTCGTGTTTTGCAACAGTTTTTCCTTTTGTCTTTTTAAACGTGAATTGTGTTATAGGCATCTACATCAAGAAACAATTGTGTCCCAATGGAAAGGAACCTTTCCTTGTAGAGCATGCAATGCATGTAAATTTATATTGACTACAACTGTGATTAAACACTCGTTGTTTGATCTTTTAATAAATTTAGATTTCTATGCAGATTGTAGAACACTAAACATTACTTATTATGTGAAATGTCAAAAATGTGATTGTTTTTACATCGGGAAGTCCAATAGGTTATTTAAAGAAGGAATTCTGGAGCATATCAGTGATATAATCTGCAATGATAGAGTTAAGAATGCTCTAGTTAAACATATATTAGAATCAGGTAAAGAACATTACTTTAAATTCACAGTTTTAGAAGCGATTGAATGTTCAGAGCTACATTGGATTGTTTATTTTAAGGCTGACACCCCTCCCAGTTTGAATGAGGTTTCAGCTGTAAAATCCCTCTTGAAGTCACGAGGGCTTAGGCACTGATCCAACTGGATTCTTATGAATGAGTGATTTTTTATGAATGGGAAGTGGGTGTGTGCTTTTTTATCATGCGATCACTGATACACTTTTGATTGGCTATACTGGTCTTTTAATAGTGTCTGCTCTTATGAAGTGTATGGTCTGAAGAAGTGGTATTTTCCACTGCGAAAGCACTCAACTTATTTTTATTAAACTTTTTTATTTACGTACAACTGCTGATATTTGTTATTATGGTTTTATATATATATATATATATATATATATATATATATTGACCTTTACTCGATAGTGCACTTGCTTTTTCTTCAGCTCTGTCCAAGGTCAAAGCACCTCTGGAGGTGTGAATGCAGAGCTACCCCTTACACCTTATATATCAATTTTTTTTTTCTATGTCTAATAGTTTGAGGATTGGGAAGATTTGCAAACCTGCGACTTCTTTGTTTATGCTCCTCCCTCAAACAAATAGCACATAAGATATACTTGTTTTGTGGCAGAATCTTAAGGCCACATTTAGCACACTTTTTAAATCCTCAAATCTCCATGAATAGAATGGCCTAAGCAACCATAAAAAAAATAAAACACACAAGAAAATAATCAACAGACACTTTCTCTGCAGAAAATGAACAGCCATGACAATTGCAGAGCCAAAAACAAAGTAAAGTGTTTCTCACTAAAGGTAAATGTAGCACGTCTAGCTAAATCTCTTCAAACAAATTACTCAATTTCTTTCAATTGGAAAGCAAGAAAACAACACTAAGAAGGCAATTGCACAGTAAGACAAGAGAAGGCGTAATGAAAAAGAAGTTATGTACTCACCATAACGTTCCATCTGAGTAGGTAACTTCATTTGTCAGCAACCTGTGGGTATCGGATCCGGCCCGGCAGGTTTCCAAGCTACAGATCCGAGCTCCTAGCTCCTACCCCTTACCCATAATACCCTGCTACCTCCTTCCAGTCCTCAGATCGAGTTTGCCCAAATATCAGCCAACACTAACACAAACACAAATCTGAACCTCCTAACCTGATATCTGCGAAGAGTGGATCACTTAATCATCCGTGGAACAAACTACAGGTTAGGGGGACGGGGGGGGGGGTCGGTTGCTGACAAATTAAGTTACCTACTCAGATGGAACGTTATGGTGAGTACATAACTTCTTTATCTGAAGTAGTTAACTTCATTTGATCAGCAACCTGTGGGACAGAGTCCCCAGCTACCAAAAACTTGGGAGGTCCTCAAGGAAGAATATTCTGGAGCACTGCAGAGCCAAAGGCTGCCCTACCTCTGGATATCTGATCTAATTTATAATGAGAAGTAAAGTTATGAGAGGAAGCCCAAGTAACGGCCGAACAAATGTCATCCAAGGGTACCCTTGACCAAAAAGCAGCAGAAGTAGCCATAGAACGGGTAGAATGAGCACGAACCCCTATGGGCTCAGGCCGACCAGAAATTTTGTATGCAAGTAAAATGCATTGGGATATCCACCTAGCTAGGGTCACCTTTGTTACAGATTTGCCCAGAGATGGCTTAGCAAAGGAGACACAGAGTTGCTCTGACTTGCGAGGCAGCAGTTCTGTGCAAATAAAAGCGCAATTGTCTATGCACATCTAATGAATGTAGTCTGTACTCTCCTTTGTTCTGGTAGTTAGGAAAGAAAACAGGTAGATTAATGGATTGGTTGCTGTTAGCCTCGGAAGCCACTTTGGGTAAAAAGGAGGGATTAGTCCTGAGGGATACTCTGTCCTTATGGAAGACAAGATACGGAGGTTTAGTACAAAGAGCCTGAAGCTCTGACACCCTTCTAGCTGAGGTAATAGCAATCAAGAAGGCAGTTTTCCAAGACAAAAACTTTAAGTCAACCGAAGCTGCAGGCTCAAAGGGGGAGGGCCAGTAAGAGCCTAGAGGACTAAGGTTAGATCCCACGGGGGAAATGCATTCTTGACTGGAGGTCTTAAAAGGAAGGTACCCTTCAAGAAGCTCTTACAAATCTTAGAGGAAGCTAAAGGACCAAGGCTGTCTCCTATGTGAAAGTGGGAGATGGCTGCCATTTGAACCTTCACAGTTGACGAACTGGCCCCCTGATGAAAGATGTGGGATAAGAACTCAAGTACTGTTGGAATAGGAGCCGTAAAGGGGTCCAGATTCCTTTGCCCGGCCCAGATACAAACACGTTTCCATTTACTGTTGTAAACTTTCCTGGTAGAAGGTTTATGTGCCACCACCAGGATGGATTTCACTGTGGACGAGATGCCGGGAGTCCTAGCCACTAATGGAACTGGATCAACCAAGCGGAAAGCTTGAGGTCGTCCAGGTTCGGGGTTTTCAATCCCAAAGCATGAGAAATCAGATCCGGAATGGGATCTAAGATCCAAGGAGGAGCCATGAGGTGAGACCGTAGGTATGGGAACCAGGTATGACGAGGTCAGAATGGGGCTATGAGGATAACTTTGCTCCCCAACCGCTGAGCTTTCTGCAAGAATTTTGTCATTAACAGAAGAGGAGGATAAGCATAAAGAAGACCGGCTGGCCAAGCATGAACTAGAGCATCTCTGGGGGTCTCCCCCAGAGGGGGGATTGGGGCAAAAAACTGGCTGCACTTTGCATTCGAAGGCGATGTGAACAGATCGCAGCAAGGTTGACCCCATTTGAGGAAGATTTGTTTTGCCACTAAGGTGTAAAGAGACCACTCGTAAGGTGAGAGGATAGTCCGACACTCAGCTTGTCCGCTAGAATGTTGGACCGACCCGGAATGTGCGTTGCTAGCAGAAAATGGTTGATGGAAATCGCCCACTCCCAAACTCTCATGGCCTCTCGGCAAAGGGGGTAAGACCTGGTTCCCCCCTGTTTGTTGATGTACCAGATGACTGATATGTTGTCCGTCTGAATTGCAATAGTTCCTAGAGGAAGGAGGGCATGGAGAGCTTACAACACTAGAAGCACCGCCCTCATCTCCAGAACACTGATATGCAGAACGGTCTCTGTTGGAGTCCACGTGCCTTGGACAGTTCTGCCCATGCAATGCCCCCCCCCACCCCCACCCTAGGCGAGAAGCGTCCGTGGTCACTGTGGCTTGGGGTAGAGGCATCAAAAAAGGCCGTCCCTCCCGAAGCTCTCAGGAATGAAGCCACCAAAGTAGAGATTCCCTGCAAACCCTGCTGAGGGGAATCGAGGAGTACAATGGATGTCGAAGTATGGACCACTGGACCTGTAAAGTCCATTGAAGAACCCTCATATTCAGGCGGGCTAGGGGTGAAAGGTTGACAGCCGCTGCCATAGACCCTAGAGCCCTCAGGACTAATTCCGCTGGTGGGGCCGGTGACTGAAGAAGGGCTAAGACATGGAGAGTTAGATTGCGGAGTCTGTCCAATGTCAGGAAGGCCTTGGACTGCAGAGTGTCTATTCTGGCCCCTATGAAGTCCAGGACCTGAGCAGGTTGAAGGGATGATTTTTTGTAATTTATGGTGATCCCCAACTGATGGGCCAGACGCATGAAATAATCCCTGGCCCAGCATACTAGATGCCTGGTGGGAGAGGCGAGGAGCCAGTCGTCCAGGTAAGGAAAGACCTGTATTCCCTGAAGCCTCAGGTGGGCCGCTACAACTGCCATGACCTTGGTGAACACCCTGAGGGCTGTGGTGAGGCCGAAAGGGAGGACCATGAACTGATAATGACTGGCCCCTAACCGAAAGCGGAGAAACCTCCTGGATCGCCTGTTCATCAGAATGTGACAGTACGCATCCTTGAGGTCTATGGAGCACATCCAGTCGTTCTCCTGTAGGAGAGGGAGAATAGACTGTATGGTGACCATCCAGAATTTTTCCTTGGCAATGGATAGGTTCAATGCAGACAGGTCGAGAATTGGTCTTAAGTCCCCTGCCTTTTTTGGCACCAAAAAGAACCTGGAGTAAATGCCTAATCCGGACTGGTCTGGGGGGACGCACTGGATGGCTCTTTTTCTTAGCAGCTCTTTTATCTCTAAAGCTGCAGCCTCCCTCTGATTGGGTGGGACATTGTGGAGGCGTCTCCACTGAAGGGGAGGATTCGCGAAGGGAATAGAATAACCTCTGGATATTATTCGGAGCACCCAGCGATCTGTCGTAATGGACTCCCAATGTGCTAGGTGTTCCGAAAAACGCCCCCCGACTGCCTCCAGAGAGCAGCAGTCGGGCAACCCCTCAGGGTTGCTGCACAGGTTGATAGGAAAAGGGTTCCCTCGACCCGAAATTCTTCGGCCCCCCTCTGCCTCTGGGCCGGCGTCCACCTTGTCCTACCCTGCCTCTGAAGGATGAAGGGTCCGGAGCGAAACAGGATTGTTGAGATTTCCAGAACCACATCTTCTTTTGTCCTCTCTGGTTCCTGGAAAAGGACCTGTGTGGACCCGAGAAGAGGATTCCGATGGCAGACAGCGTCTTCCCGTCTTTCTCGCTCTGGAGTAGCATATCGCGGATAGTCTTGCCAAACAAGGTAAAACCATCAAAGGGAGTGTTCGCAAAGGAAGCCTTGAAGGGTTCTGCAAAATCACAAAGGCGGAGCCAGGCATGGCACCGCAAGGCGATGCCTGCTCCGCTGGCTCTAGCCGCCCCCTCCGTGGCATGGGAGAGAAGCCGCATAGAAGTGCTGGAAACTGACTTTAGAGTGGCCATTCGTGTCGAGAAGGTTCTTTTGTCCTCGGCCGACATGGACTCCGGGGGTGACCCAGTGTACTCTTTGATTAGGTACCGCTGAAGTCAAATCACGTGTGCCAAGTAGTTCAGTGCCCTTATGGAGAAGGTGGCTGAAGCGAACATCCGCTTTCCAATGCGGTCCATCGTCTGAGACTCCTTGTCGGGAGGATGCACCGAGGAACTTTCCTGAGCCAGTTCCTTTTTGGTGGCAGCAGCCGCCACCACCATGGCATCTACTGGGGAACCTTTGCTCCACGCTGTCCTGTCTGTCGGGGGACTAAGGATTTTATCAGGTCTTCTGGGGATTGGCTCTACAGTGTCCAGCTCCTTCCACGCCCTGGTAGTTATGAGATCTACCAGAGGGTCAGCCGGAGGGGACACCCAAAAGGTAGATGGGCCTGCATCAAACGCCTCCAGAAACACAGACTCAGCCGAGGAAGGTTTTTGGGCTGAACACCCCCCTCTAATGCGCAGCATCTCCATGATGCCTCCAAAGGAGACATCTTCGTCGGGGTGTCCTGGGGGAACCTTCCCTTTCCTCCAAGTCAGTGTCTTCCATGAGGGACTCGGGGGAGTCCAAGTGCCTCCTTTTACACTTTCATTTGTGAGGAACCTCTTCGGGGGGACTGTCCGAGGAGGGCTCACCAACTAGGTCCTGTTCCTCTAGGGGAACCATCTGGGATGTAGGTGCAGGCTGTCCCTGGGGCTGGATGATGGAAGTCAGGCTTGTCTGCGAGGGAATGGCGGGTGGATCCATAGCACGAGCCAGGGGCCTCGAATCCCTCGAGAGGACCCTCTCCACAATGTCGAAGACCGACGGTGAACCTCTCTCCCTAGGATCCAAGAGCAGCCCCCTTGGATCCAACGTGTGGATCAGCGCCGGAGCTGAAGTGATTGGACCTGAAAGAGAGGTGTGCTCCGACCGCGTCGGACCCGAAGACACACTCACCCCTCCGGATCCGAGGCTTGGCTCATGGCCCTGAGAGCTCAGATCCGAAAAAGGACCCGACAAACTCGAGGGTACAGCCGGCGTCGAAGTAGCGATGACTACCGGCACCGACTCCCCAGCTCCGATGCTACCCGGATCCGACGGCTCCGAAACCCGATAATGGATCGGAGAAGGAGCAATGGGGGCAAAGAAAGGGGCCAAGCTCCCCCCCAGAGGGGGGGAGGCAAGAGCACTCCCATCTGCATCTGGGCCTGGAGGAAGTGACGCATCATCCGGTCCATGTCCACATCCGAAAGGCTCCTTGTTGACCTAGAAGAGGCCGCTGAGGCTGGCCGGGAAGGCCGCCTCAACGACCTAGAAGGTGACCGGGTCTCCTCCTCTGCCTCCAGAGAGAAACAAGAAGAACGGAGCCAAGAGGGGGAAGATCCAGAGACCTTCAAAGGAGAAAGAAGCAGCCTAGACAGCAGGGCCAAGGGATCCGAATCGGCCCACCGCATATGGCTCCTATGCCTCTCCCTGTCTCTTTCTTTTTCTCTGTGTCTATCTTTTTTCCTGATGTCCCTCTCTCCCTGGGACACTGAGGGAGGTTGTGTCCCGGCCAGGGGAGCAGGAACGGAAGGCTGAACAGCCGCGGCTGCTGCCACTGTGGGAGAGGAGGAAGAAGCAGGATCCGAGGGCAAAAGGCCCACAAGGATTAACTTAGTCCTCTTGTCCCTCAAAGCCCGGGGGTTGAAGGCGGCACAAATCAGGCAGCCTGAAGATAAATGAGCAACCCCCAGGCAAATAACGCACTGAGTGTGGCCATCGGCTGGGGACAGCTTGTGACCACACTCAGAGCATTTAGAAAATACGGCCTTAGGGCCTTCGGCCATGATAATACCCACACACATGCCCTCACACACAGATAAGGGGAAGGGAAAAGTTAAGATTAACCGACTACGAAGAGAAAACTATTTTAAATTAATAGACTAGGGGTAGACTAATACTCACACACACAGAATTATGAGAGAAAAGGGAGAAAAACCCTATGAAAACACTCACAATTATTACCAGGAGCTCATCACTCGTGCTTCAATAAGCCACGGCAAATGAGATCTGGAAGGAGGTAGCAGGGTATTATGGGTAAGGGGGAGGAGCTAGGAGCTCAGATCTCTAGCTTGGAAAGCTGCCGGCTCGGATTCTGGTCAGATCTGATACCCACAGGTTGCTGATCAAATGAAGTTAACTACTTCAGATACAATGCTACGGCCTGGGGGGGGGGGGTTGCAAAGTCAAGAAAACAGGAAGGTGAAAAAAATGAAACATCTGGCTTGTTCATTCAACTGGAATAAAAGAAAAACAGTAATAACAAAATGAAAACAGCACATTTTTCTCACAAATAATACTTCATAAATGCTAAGTTGCTTGGGTCTGTTTTTTCTGAGATGTAAGCTTCTTAAACAGCAAAGACCTGGAAAGGACTTTAGCTGGCAAAAAATGTACATGTAAGTGGGTAGGGCTAATAGCCCATGAAATTCTAAATACCAATTTGAGTGAAAGCCTGGGATTTAAGTTGTGTAGGTAGACAAGGACAGACCTCCTTATCCAAGATCTATATGCTCTGGGGTCTATCTTAAATGTTCGAACATCCAAAATGTCGAACATTACATGGTCGAGACCAAATGTTCGACATTTGGATGTTCGAACATCAAATAAAAAAAAAAACTAAAAAAAGAAAAAAACACTTTAACAGCGTAGGCAGGGGGTCCCTGACCCCCCACACTCCCCTACTTATATATACCAACTCCGAGACCGCACTTCAGTGCAGAAAAGGGAAATTCCTCCTATCTGCACCATACAGCGCCACTGAAAGTCAATCTTCGAACACTTAAAATTTCGAACGTTTGGACTCGACCATGTAACGTTCGAAATTTTGAGCGTTTGAATATTTGTCAGGTACCCATGCTCTGGTAACCAATAACCAGGGCCACTGGATAATTCTGCCTGTTATTTTTTCATCAATTTCTGCATTTTTTTGCTCTCTATACAAAATCTTCAACTTTTTAAAATAATTTATGATACTGTATTTTGACAAAAAATGCTGTAACTATTTGCATATTCAAGTAAACCGAACAAATTCTAGCAACAGTTTAGCAAAATGCTACAGTGTATCGTAAGGAATTGCAGAATAAATCATTGTTCAAGTAATTTATTCTGTGCCTGGATTCATCACTCAGACTGTTAAAGTCTTGATCACATGAATTTCAAGTTAAAGCAGGCAGGCAGAAAGAAAGAGAGATAGAGGCAGAGACATTTTCAATGACAAAGAAAATTGAACAGTACATGTGAGAAAAGGTAAAAATGTCCACATTCACATGGGCAAGCTGATTGATTAGCTGACTGTACTGTAAAGCATTTAACTGGCATGCTGTCAAATTCTTAACATATGTATATGCTTTATTATACTACCATTGTTTGGTCTTTGTTCACCCGCTTGTCACTGCAATGCACTATTGTGCCTGGGCCATGGTTGGAAAGGTCTGCCAACCACACCACTTACCCGATTGCCAAACCGAATAAATAAAAAATAAAAATAAGGCAGTGACTACAGTGTTTTATTCTGTATGACTATGTTTCCTGCTACTAATGATTCATCCCCAATGTTAATCCAGATATATGAGAGGTTTAAATGATTTGCTTGCTTATATTGTTAAATATGTTGCCAGTTTAAATCACCTACCTGCATACTTATAAAATTAAGGAAACATACATCAGCACCTTTACTAGTGAATGTTTTCATGAAGTTAGTGTTAGTTTGAGGCACTTTATGTTACTAGCATATAAAGGGTTTTGGAATTAAATGCTACAGCTAAATTACCACAGGTGAGGGGCAGCAGTTCACTGATATGCAATTAATTTTTCAGTAAACCAGTCACAAGTAATTAGGTTTTCCACTGCAACGTGTTCAAAATGAAATACCAAAATGAATATCTAACAGGTATATGTCACAATGCTTGTGATCTTTAGTGGTCTTGAAGAGGTACTGTGCTCTGCGTTTAAGGAAAACTCAGAATGAAAGCACCTATACATGGCAGCATATCTATCTGGTAACCTATGTAATTAAAACAAGCTACAACATATGATATAACAAAACTAGCAGAAGGTAGTGGAGATGTGTACTAAAGCCTGCTATTTTCCCACAGTTTTTGAAAAAAACATTTCTTCATTTTTTAATAACATGGTCCATAATTTTCTAGTGGCCATGCCCATAAATAAAAAAAAGATCTTCTCAATCTATGTATTTTAGCTTGCAGTGCAAATTCATCCATACAAAATGCCTGTCATTCTGAATATGCATCCATGACAATAATGATCACACGTGCATGGACCTGCAAAATCAATATGTAGCATTCTGTACCATGCTTCTGTAAATGCCCATGGATGTCAAGCCGCTTTCTGTCCCATATGACATGGTACACATTCATTCCAAATGTACTCAATCACCTAACTGTGGCTAAGATCTTCATTCACAAAATACCCAAGTGCTAACATGCAATTCGTCCAGCATTACTCTTCGCAGTTTCCAGGGAACAATGTCTCAATTTCCACAAAGTGCACAGCTTTCCACTGCTGACATTTCAAATTTTCTTTTATAATATACTTTAAGGTCTCTTGCCCTCTGTAAATCAATCCTTACTTCATGAAGTTTAATACTCTCAAGAGTTCATTGGAATTCTAGTAAATCTCACTGCCATTTCAGCTTTCACTAGAATTTCTTGGAAATTATCTTCTAGAAGACCATTTATGCATTTCTGTTAAACTTTCTGTAACGTTAACAGTGATTTCTATTAATGCATTTCTTAAGAAACCATCTGCATTACCATGTCATTTAGACTTTCTCCATTTAATCTGTGATACACTAACCAAACTACTCCTCATTTCCAAATACATGCTGCAGCCATGCTGGGCAGACTTGTGCTCACCGAACAGTACTGAAGCACAGTTGTGTTTAAGTACAATTACCATAGCAACAGCTCTTCAAGACAGTCAGTGCAACAGCAAATGATAACATCTAGGTTATTCCAAGTGTAATGTGGACAACTGGATGGGGAACAGAAAATTCATCCCTGGTTTACCACCTATGTCTCTAATGGACACAGGCAGCCAGTAAATTGTTCATCTCCCAGGTCCCTGGGACCCTGCTTGTAAATGTTTTATCTCCCAAGCCCCTGCACTTATCAAGGACACCAGAACTTGTCAGAGATTTGGGATGCATGGCTAAGCTTAAAAAGCCTCTTGATGGTTACTAGCCTAGTACACACCTATGAATCATACTACCCCAATTTTCCTGTCAGCATGAAATTGTCAAAGCGGTGGCTTCCTTCCTTCCAGGCACAAACCAAAAAGGCTCACGCCACTGTGCATTGATGCATGTGTATGGTTCCCTCCTCTAGACTGAGTTGGTACAGTGCACGCTTTTCTTCAACTGTTAAGAGTATTAATTCACTAACAGAAAAGGAAAATTAGCACTTTCTATGTATAATTATGCAAAGCATAATGCTTGATGGACTAGATAACAGTAACTTGTAAATGTAAAGCACAATTCTTTCAGTATTGTTTTTCTCAGTTTCTAATGAAGAATAACTCAGTTTCCTCAAAGTGCACAGCTTACACTGCTCACAACCAAATATTTTACAATATATTTCTGAGGTCTCTTGCATTCTGAGGCCACCCTTACATCATGAAGTTTAATACTTTCAAGACAGCATAGGTACAAAATAAATAAAATAACAACAGTAACAAAATAAAATAATTTATTGATAGAAAAAAATGATAATTACGATCCTAAGGAAATTAAACTTCATTTTGGACAAAATCTTAAAGTCCAGGTGTCTTTTGCACACAGTTGTGGAGGAGCTATTTACATCATGGCAGTAAGACCAATAGCATAGAAAAGATAACGGCAACTTGGCAGCTTAAAGAGATAAAGCCCTAACTAAGGTCTGGGTGATCCAGGTTTAACACCTTGGGCATCTGAGCCTCTAGCATCCTGAGAGTGGCTGCATTTTCCTAGATGTTCCCTGCAGAGAGGTATGGTCCATAAAGGAGAGGAGGGGACCAAGAGGAATGTCACAAATGGGAAAAAAAAAATATCCCATGGAAGCAGTCAATGGCACAACCCCCCCCCCCCTCCCCAATGCCCTAAGGTTCCATACTGGCCCCAGCCTTAAAACAGAGATAATCCAGAAGGTGTACGGCAGTCTGGTAGACCATGTGATGGACAGGGGCACTGGGGCAAGTCAGAAAGACTAAAGCAAAAGGGACTCCCCCTCCCAAAAAAAAAGCACAGAAAAGATAATGTACACTGTCCAAGATTAGAATATCTGTACAAAAAGTATATCCTTCTGCACATAAAAAGCATATGTACAGTTATATAAAAGCATATGAGAGTACGCTGGCAGTGCAAGGCTTCAGTGCCTTCGACATGTCAACACCAGCAATGCACAGACAGGGACTAAAGGTAGAGGTGTTTTGATCTACATCAGTAGCAGGCAAGCCTTTGGATAGTTAAACAAAATAATGTGTTGGAGTTTCTCCAAATACAGATTACCACAGACAAAGTCCCATACCATATCCTAGCAAGCTATAGATCACCCACTATGACCCAAAAAAACCCACAGCTCATACTTACATCTACAACAGCTCATACTTAGATCTACTACAGATACTCATCATTCAACCAAATACCACACTCATGGGGGACTTCAATTACCCCTATACAGACTGGGAATCCTACACAATCCAACACCCTAGATCAGAGACTGAATATGCCCTATGGAGGTACAAACATACTGGACCTGGTACTCACAAATATGGAAGAATGCTGCACCCTACCCAGTGTCATGTCCCCTCTGGTAAGGTCAGATCACAAAGCAGTCTCCTTGGAAGTAAAAACTGATTCTGAAATCCCAAACCCTGTAACAGTTAGGAACTATTACAAGACAAACTACCTTTTATTAAGTGATAATCTCTCAAAATTCCAAGCACCTCTAAACCCAGATAACACAGTAGCCTGTGCGTAATGGTAGCACACAGGCTGTTGTACCTACCAGAAGAAAGCCCAAAACAAACTCTAAAAATCAATCACGCTGGTGGAATCCAAAATTAAACAGGCTGTACAACAAAAGCAAAAACATCATAACCAACATTAATAGTAATAATACCCAAAAAGATGGCATGTCTCTCATCAAACTTAAACATACAATTAATAGGGGTAATTAAGTCCATGAAAGCCAATTTTGGGGTAAAGATAGCTTCCCAGGCCAAGAACAACCATAAGGCCTTCTTTAGTTGCTTCAGAAACCTCAAAGGCAGGACACAACAGTGTGCAGAACTGGTTGTATATGGAGCCACATTCACAGAGCCAGAAGATACTGCATATCTACCGGCAGACAAATTCATCTCCAACTTTACCCCCCTCCACCTCACTCTCAGCTACCTCTCAGGAAATGCCATCTAACATAACTCCTCCAACTATAAATAAGTAGCAAGTTCTAGCTGTACTCTAGAAGCCAAGAATACAGCTTCACTGGCCCCAATAATATCCCATGATGCCTTCTAAATAGTCAGAAATATGACCTATCAGGGCCACTGGAGTCATTAACCGACAACAGCCTCTAAACAGGCATTGTGCCATGTGACTGGAGGACTGCAGCAGTCATCTCTCTGCACAAAGGCAGACCATCAATCGATCCCAGAAACTAAATACACATTAACCTGACTAGTCTCATATGCAAAACCATGGAAAGAATTGTCATGGAAATGAGTAACAATCACATAGGAAACTTCAGACACTGACCCCTACCCAGTCTGGTTTCGTCAGACAGATCATGCCTACTAAATGTGGTGGACTTCATTGAGAAGGTCACCAATGCAATGGACAAGGGCAAACCGGTGTATACTGACTAACTTTGACCTGGCTAAGGCATTTGATACAATACCCCACTCGTTCAATGTAAACAGACTCACAGAATTAAGCATAAACCCTTATGTAACACACTGGTTAGCCAGCTAACTCACAGGCAGGACCCAGAAAGCTAGGATTGGAGAGACCATCACCACAAAGGGGACAGTCACTAGTGGAGTCCCTCAGGGTTCTATGCTGGGTCCGCTCCTTTTTGGCATCTACTTCTCAGAAGTCAAAGCCAACATCAAAGGCTTCTGGCTGACCAAGTTTGCAGATGAACAGTTACAGAATCTCCCCCAAGAAACTAACATCTTACAGGAAAGTCTGATACAAACAAATGACTGGTGCCAAAGCAATGGTGTAAAACTCAATGCCAAAAAAATACATAATAGTACCTTCTGTGAATTCAGCCACTCTGGGTAACTAATACCCCCCCCCCCAAGTGTAGATCCAGCAGTCAAGGATTTGGGGATGCATGTAGATAGTAATCTGGCCTTTGACTAACATGTGTCTAAGGTAGTAAGAAAGTCATTCTATATCGCTCAACTTATAAGTAAGGGCATGGCATCAAGTTCTAGGGAGGTCATTGTGCCACTGTTCAGTCCTCAAGAGACACATCATTGAGTATAATGCCCCACTGGTATGTACCTGACTAGGCATATACAACAACTGAAATGTCCACAGAGGTTCCTCAAAACAATACAGGATGTAAACACAGTGTCCTGTACAGATCACCTCAAAGCCCAATCTCTATATTCTGTTTCCTACAGACTGCTGAAAGGTGATCTATGCCTGGCATACAAAGTGTTCTTGGATCCTGCCACGATGGACCTTTTGCACCTCTGGAGAACAAACATTATCAAAACTACAAGATCTAAAGACTTAAACTTTGCTTACAACATGAACAGAACATGTTGAAGGGACAGGTATGTACCTCAGGGAATTCCCATTTTGTGGAATAGACTTCCCATCCATGTGAAATAGAGCCCTTCCCTAACCATATTCAATAGTAACCTGGCCCAGTTGATGGGAAATCAAAGAATAGATCACTTCAAAGCCCAATCTCTATATTCTGTTTCCTACAGACTCCTGAGAGGTGATCTATGCCTGGCATACAAAGTGCTCTTGGATCCTGCCACGATGGAACATTTGCACCTCTGGAGAACAAACATTATCAAAACTACAAGATCTAAAGACTTAAACTGTGCTTACAACATGAACAGAACATGTTGAAGGGACAAGTATGTATCTCAGAGAATTCCCATTCTGTGGAATAGACTTACCATCCATATGAATCAGAGTCCTTCCCTAACCTTATTCAATAGTAACCTGGCCCAGTTGATGGGAAATCAAAAATTCACCCCAGGTCTGGCATCTATGTCTCTGATGGATAGAGACACCAATTAAATCATGCTCTAGTTAACATACATCCTTTATAATAACCTCTTAGGCACAATAACTCAAGGGATACATCTGGTTTATATGGCTAGCTTTATAAAGGCCCTGGTGATCATTAGCCTAGTATACCCTAAGAACCTATGACCCTGTAATTCAGAGAGAGAGGGGGCAGTATGTGTCAATCTGAGATGAGATGGTAGACACAATTTAACTTGTTTCTATAAGGATGGACTGCACTTCCCGTTCCAGGAATTCTGCATACTAGTTAAAGTCTTTGTCAACCCCATAGTGTCTTTTTTAAGTAAAGTCCAACTAATGGACATTCTAACATAGCAGAAAATAATACAGGTAATCCAAACTTTAAATCAACTACAGCAATATTGTTATCACCAACGCCAGAAGTCTTAATAATATACTACCCATATTCAAGGCTCACCTATAATTACGGCACATCCACATTCATCTAGTAACTGAATCCCGGTATTAGTGTCGAGAAAGCACTATGTCTCCATAACTGGGTTTTGCACCTACTATGCATTCGGCCTGAGGGAAACTGCAGTGACATTTTCATATTTGTCAAAGACCATATCAACCCCAGACAGATCCTTAATGACTCTCAAACTGAACCTGTTGAACTGAAACTTTGAACAAAACTAATTATCAGTTTATAGTCTGTAATACAAAATCTTCTATGTCCCCCAGTGGCCATGAAAGATTCCTAAATGTACTTGCTGAATCACTTATATAAAAAAAAATCTTTATAAAGGGCAATTTCAACTGCTCCTCAATAAACTAGAGCACCTATACTTAAAAAGTTGGGTATGCCCAGAAATTCTTAGACTTAATAAATAAAAACTCCCTAGAACAAATAGTTAATGAGTCAACCAGACGGTAATGCATTTTTGGATCTTGTCCTGATTAATATATTTACCACATGTACCATTCCTCTTGTTTTTACATCCTTGATCAAATCTAATCACAAACTTGTGACCTCCTACTTTATAGTCTCAAAGAACACCACAACCAACATTTCTAATTGTAATGATTTCAGACAGACAAACTTTCTCAAGCTCTGTGATGAGCCATCAACATTTACATATTACAATATCATCATCCCACACAAAGCCACAATTGATACTTATACAAGTTCCACTCCCATCTACCTAAGTGCTTGGATCTAGCCATCTCTAGTAGAACCAAATATAATGAGAATTTTAGAAACAAGCCACCATAGTGGTCCACCACTGAAAACAAATTCAATAGCAATATAAAATACTTTTTAAATCATAACAGACTGAAATCCCCCAATATTACAAACTGTATCACAAATATCAATAAGAAACTAAAAGCCGCTATCAGGAAAAGCAAAGCTATTAATGAAGTGGAGTTATCCTCTGTAGTCAAGTATAATTATAAAACCTTCTTTAGTAACATTAGAAAACTAAGGAATAAAACCTAGCAGTGTTCTGAATTAATCCAAAATGGCATCACTCACTCTGACCTGGTAGACGTGTCAGCTATACTATCAGATAAATTCAGTGCCAGCTTTATCCCCAAAACAGTTATCATAACTCCACAAATCCCCAAATTTCTTATACCCTTGGGACCATAAGGGAAAATGACCTGACAATGCTCTATAAAACTAAAAATACTACCTCTGTGGGGCCAGATTATTTACCCAGATACCCGATAAACAGTGTCAAACATTTCTTTATGAAATTCCTCCTAAACATGTTTATCAAAAGCTTAGCTATAGGGTTTATTTCTGAAGTAGAAAGGCCTGCAGTTATGATGTCCCTACATAACAGTGGCCATGTCATAGACCCCAAAAGCTACAGCCTCTGTGACAATAGCAGGAATTGCCAGCCATGCCAGGAGAAGTAGGGCAGTGGATGTGCAACATATGCCAGCACAGCCAACTGGAATTTTGTAAAGAATTATATGTCATTTGTATATCAAACTGATTTATACAGATGCTTGTGTTGAAAAATATATTTTAAAGCTGATTGTGTTAAAATACATCAACAGTGTGCCCAGCTGGAAAGAAAAGAAATGTACATGCATTATTGTAACTGAATTAAATGTATATGTATTAACAGAGGATACTGGAAGGGAAGAGGTTAATCAAAATCTAGCTGCAGCAAACTTTGAAAAATAGTTGAAATTAAATAAGGTCATAAAGACTGTATCTTACAGTTCTGGTTGCAGCCAGACACAAAAATGTCTGGGAAACCAAGTATTTTTTTATTGTCTCTAGCAGGGAGCTAATTGCTACTCTGGGAGGGTACAGGTTGGAAATTGTTTTATGACTTCGAGGAGCTGCAGCAGATCTGAGCAAAGCTCTAACACGGAGGTACTAAATCCTGACAGCTTCTAGCAGTGGGGGTTGCATGGGAAGCAGAAGTCAGAGGAGCAGATGTATATATCATTCTGTATAGAAATAATGTTTAATATTAGAGGAGCCTGAAGTCTTGGAATAGTCTGTTTTTAAAACCTGACCAAGAAGGAAGACCACTCACCTACTTCATCTTGCCTTGCTCTAGTAAGTAATCAGGGAATAATAACTCTTTAGATCAGTCAGGAAATATATACTGATAATAGTTAAGTATTGTTTTTCTGTAACTGTGTAAATCTTTCCAGCTGTATTATTTTTAATATTTCCTTTGAGTGATACTCTGGTGTTTACTGTAAACAGATATTTAGTGTTTTCATGTTCTTTTATTATTAAATATATTTAAACTACTCCTTGTGGCTGGTCTTTTTAGAAAAAATATTTAAGTTTTGAGAATATTTGCATATATTTATTTGGTGATCATTCTGGCCACTCCTGAAAGCCTTGCTGTTTAGTCAGCATTACCATTTCTATTAATACTAATTTCACTTAACATAATTGGATACCCTTGCAAGAGCCTTAGGTAGCTGGCTTTGTAGTGCCTGGTGGCAGTGCCAACTACCTTACAGTCTGGGCAGGAGAGGGCACACCGGGTAAATCTGTGCCAGCCTTTCCCAGGTGTGTGTGTGTGTGTGTGTGTGTGTGTGTGTGTGTGTGTGTGTGTGTGTGTGTGTGTGTGTGTTTGTGTGTGTCTGCTACTTGGAGCAGGGACACGAAGCACTGGTTTCACAGAGAGAATGGTGGAGGACTTGGCTTGGGAACTTGTCTGAGGACTTAACTCTGCAGCTTGGCCAGTGGGAAGCCTTACTGGGGAGAGACAGAGATAGAAACCCAGACCCCGGGCTGAGTGTGTTCCCTGTGTGCTCTTAAGGGAAATTGTGCTTGATGCAGAGAGGTCTGCATCTAGAAATACTGAGTGAATCCATTTGTATTCCAAGTGAATGTCCCTCTCAAGTGTCAGTGGTGAGGATTCAGACAACCTGATTACTGTTCGGGAGTTGGGACATCACAGCCTCATTAGCCCAACTAGCCTGATTTACAAGGCAGTGGAGTATACCATACCTGACCTCATAAACTATATCAGAATGCTCATTGAGCTGCACACACAGCAGTTTGGTTCTGTTAAGGGAAAATCTTACTTAATCTTGTTAACTTCTTTGAGAAAGTCACAGAGGCAGTAGATAGCAGTCATTCTGTTCACACCGCCTGTTTGGATCTGGCCAAGACAACTGACACCATACCCTGTGCTATCACTGTACTTAATCTAAGAGTCCAAAAGACAGACCCTTATACCGTAAGGCAGATATAAAACATTGAACCCATACAGTTAGGGTGGTCGGCACATCCTCAGACAGCAGTGTGCCTTACGACCAAGTTTTGGAAACCCTCCTTTTTAGCATTTAGTTCTCTGAACCACAGACTGTAAACCCTGACTTTTGGTTAACTGTTTTTAGATGACTGCAAACTTGGCATTACTGTCACATCCCCCCTTTGATACCAAATCATGACAGAAGGAACTAAGCCTCACAAACAAATGGTGTACAGAAAAATGGCTTAAATTAAATGCAAAAAAAGTGCCATATTTTCACATTTCTCCCTCTCTAAATTCTCTCTCCCTCAATGTACACTATAGCCAGTATACCAATCAAAAATGACAATACAACCAGATATCTAGCTATCCAAGTCAGTAACTCCCTCTCCGTTGACCACCATGTAGCAAATGTAGTCAGGGAATCCTTCTACATATCACAATTAATATCAAAAGGAATATCATCCAGGTCAAAATACATCATCATCCCAGTGTATGCAATCCTAATTAGGCCAATTATTGAATATAGTGCTCCATTTGGAATGTATTTATCTAGACACTTCAAGTACTGAAATTACCTCATAGGTTCTTACCAAAAAGATTACTTGCCTGTAAAGAACATGAACTACCAGAAGAGACTTGAAGCATTGTCCTTACATTTGCTATCTTATAGGTTCTTATGAGAAGATCTATATCTAGCATTTTCTTTGCTTTTAGGGACCCTATTCTCCTTGCTCTCTTCTATCTTCACATGACCAACAGCTCCACAAACACCAGAACTAATGACTTAAATTTCAATAAAACATGCTGGAAGGACAGTTTTACTACCTAACACTTGCCCCATCTTACAAACAAACCTTCTACAAATTAAGCTAAGTGATCATCTTGCATCCTTCAAATCAAACCCAGATGATCAGATGAGTACCCACAAATTTACCCTCAGACTGACCTTCTTTGCATTCCTATAGAAGGGGAGGGGGTACAACATAAAAGTGGGTACTGGCAAGGCATAAATGGTCTCTGAGATTCAAATGTCTTGTTATTCTTATGATCCTATGATTTAGGGGTCATCCTTGCAAATTATACCCTTAAGACAAGGATGAATTCCCTATAAAAAAAAGTAGGTGATGGAGGACTGGTAGCTGTACTATTACAGTGACTATATCTTGAAGCTCAACTGTTAAGGTGGGCATACCTACTAACACAGCACCATTTTTTTCAAGAAAAGCCATTATAACAATAAACTGTAAAAATTTGCCAGCATGCCAAACAGTACAACCTTCCTTATGAAAGAAGAATATGAAGACAGTTTAAATCACTGGTCAGTTTTATTAATGCACTGATAAGAGGAGCTACTTAACATTTTCATGTGAGCAACTCATATAATGCACTGCAGTATAAATAGCAAGGTTCAAGACATAATATGCTGTAAAAGGAATAACCAAATAAACACAACAAAGCTCAGGTCATAAAAAAGTGAAACAATAATATCATGAGCAAATATATTTATTTAAAAATATTATAATCCCTAATTCCAGACATTTTATATAAAAAAAAAACAAAAGCAAAAATAAAAGAATAATGCCTTAGGACAGCATAACCAAAAACACAAACTCAAGAATGCATTAAAAAGTAAAATAAGCCCAAAGGACAGTGCAGTTCCTCTTCCAGAAACATAACAGACCTTCCTGAAAGGAATATCACATAGTGACTTCCTGAATGGAATTTTATTTCAGATGTTCAAATGAGGGCTGGCAAACAACTGCAAAGAACCAGGGCAAGATAACTAAACTTGCCCCACCAGATGTTTCCAAATATATCTTTAGAATGGGTAGCAGGTCCCACTCCATCTGAGTTGCTATAGTGGGGTATCAAAAACAGCAGCTCCTTCACACAGACAAGACCCAGATCTTGTAGGGCAAGGTAAGTGAATGAGTGCAAGAATCTTAAAAACACACCTAGCAGTAACTAATACTCACCAGTACAGGAGTGGCATGACAAACCTAGGTATGCCAACAACGACCTGGCCATGGAATGCTATACTCACTGCAACCATTCTAAATTACCAACTGTAATGCCCAGGAAAATGGCATGGCATTAATGAAGGGGATAAAGAGACAGAATATCACTAAATGTGATGGAGGAATATAACACCTAATCTTGGCTGCATTATTACTCATGTGAAAGAAACATATCTTGACAGCAATCCCAATTGCAATTTCAATCTGTTCTGAAGAATGAAGCCAAGATCTGTAACACATGAAGCAAAATTGAACTGTGCTCCCCGTCTCTGCTGTATGTAATCAATGGGAAAAGCAGTACAAGTTGTGATGGATGGGCAATGACCTGCACCAGACAGGCTATGACTTATCAGGACTGAGTTTTAAACCACCTTCAGACAGTCTTCTAAACATGAAAAGGAAAGATCTAATTTAACACCATCAGTAAACATCTAATTAAAAATACTACTACTAACCATGGACTCTCTAAGGGGCACCATGTACAGAACAAACAACAACACAGCCATGACCAGACCTGAGGTATATGACAGTCAAGTGCTAAACGCTCAGTTCAAACCTGCTTCAACACACTGCATCTGCCCAGAGAGGTAAGAGGCAAACCACTCCAAGACTGTACCCAATATGCCACAATGCAGCCTCAAGCACTCAGTCAGCATCCCATGGGACATCATGTCAAATACCACCAGGAAAGAATAAATCTTTTTATTTCTTGCCATCAATAGTTCATTTACCGTTCCAATGAGTGCAGTTTACATGCTGTGTCAAGAAGTATATCCAGACTAACAAGGATCCAACAGGTCCTGACTGATTAAAAAGCTGAGCATAAATTACCTTCTTTATCACCCTCCCAATAAATGGGAGAGAGTGCTAATTCTCCATACTCTTCATGTCCAAAGTTCTTTTCTGAAAACCAGAATAATTAATGCATCCTTTAATAACAATGAAAAGACTTCTGACCTCCAAGATGAGTAAAAAATCTGGAGAAAGTACAGTTGTGTAAGATCTTACATTTACAGTAGATGTCACTGTTGCAGTATTCTTTTTCCTTGGGATATCGCTGCTGAGGATAGCCTAGCATCTGGCCAGTAAACCAAAGCTTTTATACCTTCAAGGCATCATACATCAGATGTATGTCCTATGTTCAAGACGTAAGGTACATATGTGACATACGGATTCCTAGTCCTCAGAACTGAAATGCCCCAAAAGAACCAGAGCAACCCCAGAGAAACAATAACATGTCCATGTAGGAAGGGAATCAGAAGGAGATAAGGATGAAATACGAAATTCTTCAGCCAGCAGAAGAGCAAGAGAAAGTAAAAGAGAACAGGAAGAGGAGACCAAAAACTGCAACAGTGAGAAGTAAGACATTGGCAATTATGGTAAGATGTTAGGTGACTGTACTATATCCTTCTCAAAACTGCAAGCACAAGTAGAACGGTACCAAATATAAACTGAAAAATCAAACAGACCAATGTTGTAAAAAATCCATTTAATATAGATAAATTGGTTAAGCGCTTTCATCCCAATAAATGTTACAGAACGTCTTCAGAGCCCATCTTTACTTTATATTTGGTACCATTCTACTTGTGCTTGGGGTTCTGAGATGCTATGTGAGCCGGTTTGTTTTGTTTTTTTGAGTTGGTGTAAGTACTGGTAGGCTGCACGGTCACACTCGGAATTGTTTTTCTGTACTATGCCCTTGCTTATCACTGTTGCAGTATTCTTTACTCTTGGAAGAGTACAAACACTACTGTAAAGTATGGGAGGAGGAAGGCAGAAAAAAGCCCTCCACAAACTCATAAAGGACAGCTCTGGCAAATCCTGCCCTGGCCCTGGAAATGACATCCAACTTATCTTTGATAAAAGTGTGAACAAATGAACAAAAGACCAAATAGCAGCTACCAAAATGGATCTAGTATCCAGAACCCTGAACAAAGCATGAGAATAGACATGTCCCTTGGTAGAATGAGCACAGACAGAAGAGGAAAGCTGCATGCTATGAAAAGAATAACGAGCAGAAATCGCCTTAGAAATTTAGGAGGAGATGGTTTGCTTAGAAACTGCAACACCCAATTCTCTGGCATGAAAAGAAATAAAAAGTTGCTCAGAATTTTTGATGCATTTTGTCTTATCCAAGTAATATCTGAGCTGTTTATGTAAATCCACAGTGTGTATTACCATCTCACAAGCAGACTACGGAGAAGGAAAAAAGAAGGGAAGATGACTAGACTGATTCAGGAGACAAATCATTAACCACCTTTCACATAAAAGAGCTATTATGAAGAAACTCCTGCCCTTGTGAAAAAAAGAGGAACCGTCATGAGGGCTTGGAGTTCAGAAACCCTCTTGGCAAAAGTAAGAGCCACCAACAATACAGCCTTCCAAGTACAATGTTGCACAGAAGAAGAAGAAAAGGCAGGCTTAAAATGGCAATAAGTCAATTTTTCAAGAACAAAATTAAGGACCGAAGAAGGAGGACTTGGTTTTCTTGGAGACCTGATATGGAGGGTGCCTTTAAGGAATTGATTCACTTCAAAATTAGAAGCCAAAGGTGGATTCAGAAAGGCAGACACGCAGAAATGGCTGACAAATGAGCTTTAACAGAAGAATATGCCAACTGAGAATTGAGCAATTCACACAAATAAGAAAGGACTGTAGGGACCCCCAGAGAGAAAAAAGGGCCCTGGTCATGCTTGAGACACCAAATAGAAAACATCCTCCATTTAGACACATAATATTTTCTAGTAGTGGGTTGTCTGGCCTTCTGAAAACCCAAAGCATGTCTTTTTCTAGTAATGGGTTTTCTGGGCTTCTGAAAACCCAAAGCATGGCTTCAGTTAATTGGTGCCTGAAAGGAATCAAAACCCTATTACCCAAAGTGCTGTTTGAGGTGTGGAAAACTGAGGGTGAATGAAAGACCCCTTGTCTTGTGTGAGAAATCCATCCTGTGAGATAAATTTTGAGGATTGTCCCTGGCCAGGTGAAAGAGATGGGGTAACCAGTGCTGTCTGGGCCAAAGGGGAGTCACCAGCAAGATTTTGGGTGTGATCTTGTGCAAGACCCTGGGAAGTACAGGAAAAGGAAGATAGGCATACAGGAGCATCCTCTTCCAACAAAATGACATGGCACCCACTTTCCAAACCAGAGGGCATGGAACTCTGAAAAAGAACCAAGGAAGTTATATTGTAAGAGGGGAGGCAAAACGATCTACTTGAGCAGTACCCAATGATGTACAATGTCCAAAAACACTTCTCTGTAAACTATCTATCCTCTGTGAACTATCTGTCCGTGAGGATGTGTCCTGGACCTGCTCAATGAGTCTGACACTAGATTGTGCTCTGAAGGGATATAAATCACCTGAAGAACCAAGTGATGGAGGGTTATGAAATCCCAAGCCTGAAGAGTCAGTCTGCAAAGAAGGTAAGAATTTGTGCCCCCCCCCCCACTTGTTTATTTACCACATGATTGTGGTGTTGTCTGTAAAAACCTTTAGAGGACATGGAACTGAAAGGGAGTGAAAGGTATGAAGAGCTAGGATTAGAGCCCTCATCTCTTCGATACTGATGTGGTCTGACATCTGTTGATAGAACCAAAGACCCTGAACTTTCAGATTGTTGGAGGAAGCTCCCCAGCCTTGATCAGAAGCATCTATGTACAGCTCTTGAATAAGAAGAGGAACCTGCAAAAGCAGACCTGGATTAACAAAGATCTGCTGAATCCACCAGTGGAGATTCAGTTTGAGACACAGTAAAAAAAAGGGACTGAAAACTCCACAGAGTGGTAGTGTTGGAGCAAAAGAGTCTTGTGATATTACTGGAATTTCTTCACGTTAAGCTAAGCCCTTCTCTGTGGTCCTTCTTTGTCTGCTGAAGATGAGCTCTACCCCCACCTTTCGTTGACTTGGAAACAAGCTCTCTGCTTTTCATCCCCTCCTCCCAGCCCCTCCAGTATCTTCTGTGAAATCACAACTCACCTCCCTGTTTCATATCACGTAAAGAAACAGCAAGAGAAAGAAGACAGAGAAACAGAAAAGTGTTTTTTCCCTTCTTCTTCCTCCTTTTTTTATTGTTGGGACTGTGCCTCCCATTGCTGTAGTTGCTTCCACCGTCTGTTTCACTGCAATGGAAAGGACAGGGGAAGCTGCAGTAGCTGCTGGAAGACTGGATGTGGTCTGAAGCCTCTTTTTGTGAAACAGTGATGAAAGTAACTAATTGTATCTGATGAAGACTCTTCAACTTATTTTAAAAGGAGACAAAAGCGCTTATACATTTGGATATTCTACAATTTTAACCTTGGATTACAATAAAATGTTGGTGTGTTCATATAAACATTTGCCTGCTCCATTCTACTTTGTGATTGACTAGTGATTTCTGTTTGTTCACCTTTTTCATATGAAGTTTGGCAAAAGACTGAGAGTGAATCCCTCACTGTGTAGAAGAAGCATGGCGAAGTGTAGATTCTAAAGTGGGAGCTGTTGAGAAGGGGCATGAATACGAAGGTTATCCAGATAAGGGAATGTTTGAACACCTGAAGCCTGCAGAAAGCTACTTATGGGTCAGATATTTGGGAGATATAAATATCTTCAAAACTGTAGAAAGACCAAAAGGGAAAGCAAAGAACTGAAAATGAGAGGAAGAAACAGAGAAACATAAAAATTTCCTGAAGACAGGGTGAATAGGAGGAAAATTCAGGGAGACTAGAAAAGCCTGGGGAAGCAAATGAAGGAAAAAGATAGAGGTCCAGAATGGGCCTCCCTGACCCCTCCTTCCTAGGAACCAGAAACATTCTGGAATAAAAACACGTTAAATGTTGAGACAAGGGAACAGGCTGTATGGTTCTCTGTTCCACTAGATCCTGTATGACCTAAGGAAAATGAGGAAGCTGGCAAGGAGGAGGCCGAGGGAGACTAGAAAATGGAGGAAGAGACTTCCATGCCATAAGATAACTTTATGTATGATGGAGAGAACCCAAGCATCTGTGGTTATCTGTTACCAAACGGGAGGAAAGGGTTAGCCTGAGAGACAGCGGAATCTGGCCAAGGGAGGGGGGAGGCTGGATGTCAGACAGATGCAAATTTATCAGGAAAAGAATGGTTTTGGCTTCTAGAACTCCGAGTGGGTTTACCTGGGAAAACCAGCTCAGAAATCCTCTTACCTATGAACCAAGGAATGTTTCAAATAACAGCTTCTCTGGAACTTAGGTAAAGGAGAAAGAAAATTTTGTCTGAGATCCTGTATAATCTTGCCCTTATCCTGCAAGGTTTTAACTCATTCCCACCAGTACAGCTCTTTTGAGTGGGTACTGTTAACTCCCAGTGGGTGTGGCTTGAGCCCTTAAAAATGAAGTTATCACCTTGCAATTCAAACAAATATTCTTATCTCTAGAATCATAAGTATTGCTAGAAAACTGTAAAAGGCAAATTATTCAGAATAAATTAATTTATACATTAGTGGCATTCATTCAGTTTGATTCTTTAAACTGGATTTTATAAGCCAAAATGAAGGCCGTGATTATTAATTTTGTAATGTATGAACAGCTTTTGATATCTCAGTAACCATTCAAACAAGACAGCCAGCAGGATATCCTTCATATGGCTGTGAGCTTTCATATGATGCTATGCAGTTCTGTCTGCGTTGCCTGAATGTTGAGACATTTAGAGAAATACAAAAATTACTGCAATACAAATAAACAATAGCTGCATCAGACAGAGGTCAAATATCAATACAATTGTTTACCATCATGTATGTTTTAAGATGACATCTTCTGATACCTTGCATGTAGCATGGGTTTGGAATTACTACTGCAAATATGAACAAGCAATATGTGACGCCTAGAAGTGTCAGCTGGAGGTAACTGCAGAAACGCCTGGATGAACACTTGGCTGTAATGAATTAAACAATTCTGAAGCAACAGTACCAAAAAGATTCTGTTTATCTAGGGGAGAGTCTAAAAGTTTAACATTAATATTCTCAGGCAAAGCCTGCAGATTCATCCAGGAATAACTCCTCATAACAGAATCAGACGAATTTGCCCTACAGCAGGCATCAGCTGCATCATAGCTACATTTAATGGAATAGTTAGCTACCTGAGAGGCAGAGCAGAAGTCGTACTGTCCAAATCTGGCATGTCATTCAACCACCCCCCCACCACCACTAGCTGGATAGAAGAGCTAGGACATATCTACTCATGTGGATCTCATAATTAATGACTCTAAAAGCCAATGTAGCAGAAGTATACACTTTGTTCACATACCTCTCCATAGCATGGTTGTACTTGTCAGAAGGCAAAAGCCTGGAAGAGGAAAGCAGTTCGGATGGCTTATTTGTAAACATGGAAACAACAGTAGGATCAGATGGTGGACTTTTATATAAGTATTAATGATCCTCAGGTACCTTATAAAATCTGGCTTCTTATGGCTGGAGGTTGATAGTCAGGAGCCTGAGACGCTGCTGTAAATGTGTCCAATATGGCCATTAAGTCTGGGGGGACTGCAGAAAGTCTGAGTGAGTCCATTTCAAGAGTTTATAATACCTCTTTTGAAACTCTGATACTTTGGAACAATCCTACTTAAAGTGTTCCATCACATGAACCACTACATCCCCAAAGGATAATTCCTCAAAAAGAAAATAAGGGGGCAAAGAACCCTCTTCATCACACCTCAAAGCCAAAGGAGAGTGTATTTGTGAGGAATATGCAAAGGACTCTTCACCAGAGTTCAACTCTGCATCAGAAGAATCAGAATCCCTAGGTCTCTTAGATGGGATGGATGACCAGAGAGCAGCAGCAGCAGGGACAGACAATCCCTTTGCCATAAGGACATTAAACTGCCCTTGAGTGAAGTCCTGCCACTCTTTCTGAAGATCCTTAACTACAGCGGTCACGTATTTTATTTTCTGTTTCTTTTTCAAAGGAACATCTGCCTTGACAAATCTAGGAGGTTCAGAGCCCTGCATTGATTCAGCAAGGGTACCAGGGATCTCTTCCCTGAATAAAATTTGAGGAATCCTCCTATGCCCTTCAAATATAATCAGCCAAGGTCCCCCCTGCTACATCTGTACCAGATATATGCACAGCCTCAGCGCACATGCGAGTAGGCAGTTCTGTCAGCCTCTAAGTGGGTCATGGCAAAGGGAAATGGCATCAGCACCAGATGGTCCTATAGTTCTTCATCCAACCTGCGGAGATGGCCAGTAGAGGCTGGACAGCAGCAGATTCAAAACAAGCTCTTTTAGCTTTTTTCTTAACAGGTGGCTGGACTTCAGGGTGGGCTGATTCAGCCATGGTACCCTGGGCTAATAACTTCAGATGTTGTTTTTTCAGATAAACAGAAAGAAAAAGAGAAGACAAATAGATGTGGAGAGTCTTAGGGACAAATGCCTGACAGATATCACACCTAGTAGTCATACATACCACCCAAACAAAAAAAGGTACATCTTGTGTCTGCCTTTGTGGGCCTTTATGCCTCCCACACTCACATTTCCCTTTCCTGGATGACATGAAAACAGACTACAAGGAGGAAGGAAGAAATCCCAATGGGGCACTTATTTGTAACAGGCTTAGTAAAAGAAAAAGCTTGGCGAATGGCATACAGACCAAATTCATAAGCTGTATTCAGACAGACAGCAAAGAATTTCTGAGGATTAGGCATCCATACTTCCCATATGTACCTTATGCCTTGCACACAATACATGCATTTGGTATATGATGCCTGGAAGGTGTAAAGGCTTTGGTGCATTGGCCGGATGTTAGGCTATCCTTATCAGGATATCCCAATAGTAAAGAATACTGAGACAGTGATAAGGAATGATGTCAGCTGGACTCAATGAAACAAGACAAGCCTCTGCAAGCCTTGCTAGACCAGGATCTCATACACAGGTGGCTGAACACATAGGTGAAAGCACACTCACAAGTTCATCATAGCCTACACACTTAATCTCAAAGCAGCATTTAAGTCCAAATCACCCACTTCAACCTTATCACAATTCTTTATGGTCAAATACTATGGAAAAGACTGCTTGATCGATAATATCTTACCTACAAAGATCCACACAGCCTCTACATATTCAACAACTGACAAACTACAGGCTGGGCTGGACTGTATAGTTTGCACAAAAAAAAGTATCCACATGCTTCAATGCAGCAGAGATTTCATTTGACAAAACGCTGCTTTTTTTTTTTAAACTGAGCAAGTTCATCCTCAAAAGAATGAGACCAAACCCAGCTCTGTTCCAACCTGCATCCTAGTCTACCCATGGTTCAGAGTTCATGACTGAAACAAGGTTTACTACGAAGCATAAAACTAGTAAGTACACTCACTATGGTGAAATGATCAAGAGTTCAAGTAGCAGCACTATTATATGCTGACATTACAGCATCAGGACTGTTAGAGCTAACCCCCTTTTAATTATCAAGGAATAGACAAAATGAGCTACAATTAACAGCTTGAAAGTCCCTACATTTGACCAAGTCTATTTCAAAGTATTGAGCAGAAAGAGGACTATGCCTAAAGTGAACAGTGAGATGGTCTGGCCAAGATACAAGTTCCAAGGTCCCTAGCTTCAAGACCAAACAATGTCCGAATGTATGTGTAGCACTCAAACACCTGATTGAAGCCGAGAGTTTTTAACAAAACTCAACAGTGACATTGTTGTGTCATTAGTCTCATCATAAACCCAGGCTTTAAAGTTCCGGACAATCAACCCTATGGGCAGCTGATGAGGTAGACCAATGAGAAGATCCAAGAACTTTGGCTGAAATGTTCTCTGGTAACCTACTGGATGTTATGTCATGAAAAGATTCAATTCAGTCCTGTACAAAGGATATAATCAGAGGTGCAGGAACTTTCAGCATTCAGTTTCCTGAGCACTACATTACATGGAAAACAAATGGTAGCCCCTACAAGAAGTTATTCTCCTGCCTCTGGCTGTGTGTCACCCAACTGCCAGATGGTATACAAGACACAAGACAAGGCTCAGAGAAATCATGTAGAAATGTCTGTGTGATAATAACCAGATCAAATGTACAAAGAAGAGCTAAAAGGATTCTTGAGTTATTTCTAACTGACCTGGCATTAAACCAAACAGTCCAAAACAAGACACCATGGAGAAAGGTCCTGTTTATGAGTTAGCGATGACAGTCCAACAATCAAGGCAGTTCTGGGTCCCTATCCCAGTGATGATTTACCCGCTGGTGGTGCCACCTGACTCTGACCTCTAAATGACCACTCAGGTTACAGTATCCATGAGAATCCAGCCGTATGAATCCTCAGTCACCAACTAACCAATGAAGTAAAAGGTCTAAGAGGAAAGGAGGAAAAAAGCATAGAGCCAGTAGGAGGATGACAGAGTATCAGTCTCATGTCAGGTGCATATAACAGCTTATCAGGTGGATCCACTTAAAGATCAAAATATAAAATACAGGATGTCATTAAGACTTCCTAGCACTGATGTGAATACATACCAGAATACAGTATGCTAGCATAGCAGTTTATGGCATATACAATGCAAACATTTCATGAATGCAATTCACCATGGGACAAAATGTATAGTTGTAGCTAGTAAGTGCACTGCCCGGATGCCAGGAAAAAAGAAATACAAAGGACCTGAAAGAAAATTGGTTACAAATAGTGAGGAAAAAAAACACTGGGAAGAGTACTGCATCTGTTCAGCAAAAAGCAATGCAATCTCCAGAAATGACTTCCAGTAACCTAGAGGAAAGTACAAGACAACTGTACACAGACCTGGCTAAAATAAACAAAACACTGATAAGAGTTATCAACTCAAATAACAAAAGACTGGAAAGATGGAAGAAGCTTTAAACAGATATTCAGATAAAGTGATAAAACTGCAAAAATCAGAGGTAAAAATGAAGAAATGGCTGGCTGAATATGAGACTGCTCAAGAAGAGATGTTTCAAAATATAATAGAATAAGAGGACAGAGCACATAGGGAAAACCTGAGATTTTCTGCTGTACCAGAGAAGCTGGAAGAAACAGACTGTATTCATTTTATGAAAGCACAAATAAGCAACTGGACTGGTATTCCACAGCAGGAGTTGTTAATTGAAAGGGTACATTGTGTACATGCTCCAAACCTGGCTATTAGAAAGCAACCTAGACCTTTAATAGTAAAGATAAAATCCTACCAGCAGAAGTAGTCGATCTTAAAATAACTGTGGCAGAAGGACAAAGTGCTAAAAGTGGGAGACACAGCTTGAAAGTCCCTACATTTGACCAATATATGTGGAGAATCATTGCTCACTGTATACCACACAGATGAGGAGTAAATTTATTCCACAGTTGAGGGAATGTCGAAAAGTAGGCATGAGATTCAAACTGCTGTGCCCAGCTATCTTCAAGATATTCTTTCCTGGAGGGACAAAATAATTTCTGATGCAGTACATGCTAAGGAGTAAATACAAAAGTTTGTCCAAAAAAAGTGAGCTGTGAAGCTGAAAGAGATTCTGCTTCTTGTTCTTCTGGTAATAAGGACCACAAAGAGACTGCACCAGTTAAACCTTTCCAATGTTTCAATGGAAAATGCTTGAGAGAAGAAAAAAAGCACAAGAGTTGACTAGAAGAATTGAGAGTACATTGGAAATGAAGCAGAGACAGGATTTGGGAGATGAAGATGAACAGGAATAAAACCAGTAACTTGGAACTTGACAAATGTAGGATTATAAAGCAATATTTATATTTGTGAAATATGACAGAACAAGACGATCTGGAAATGTTGGACGTTGTTAAACTTGTAGAGGTCTCTATAAAGCATATGCCTCATTAATGTTTGGAAAGATACTTAGGAGAGGGAGGAGAATGGAGAAAGTTAACTGAAAGTAAAACCAATTTTTTTCTTAACAGTAATATTATTATAGCCTATGATTTTCTTTGCATGCTATAAAGTAAAGTTTTCTCAGTTATTTTAAGTGTAATGGGGATACTAATGTAAACAGGTGCTCTTGCCTTTTTTTCTTTCTCCTTGTTCAGTTATAAGAAATGTAGGCGCTGCAAAGTAAAAAAAAATAAATAAATTAATTAATTAAAAAAAAAAGAGGAAGAAGAAAAGTCTGGTCAAAAGAGCATGAGAAAAGAAATATGCATGTAATTTTTCTCATTCTTGCATAGGGGAATGGATGGATTAAGGCCCTTAGCTTGATCTAGTAACAAGTTTTAAGAGAAAGCAAGTAAATGAAAAAGAACAATGAATGTTATAAAGCTTTTTTTCTAGCAAATAAATGTATGCTTAGAGACACTCCAAAAAAGAAAGGGCTAGGAGGTAATGTTTTCTGAAAGCATTCACGCATTTTCCAGATTGGAGAACAATAAAAATAAGACAAAACTAAACAGCACTTAGTAGAAGCACAGGATGTACCATGTGTCTTAGCATGAATAACCTTTCTTTTAGGTTAATCCAAGTCTATGAGTGTGGCTATCAGTTTGGAACACTTGTTCTTATTAGAAGGGCAAAACTTTAATATTTGAGGATGTACATAGTTTTGTGTGTTAGTATTAATTCAATAGGTTTTAGGGGATACTGGAGGTGTGTTTGTTTTTTGTTTGAGGGCTTTCAGTAAAACTAAAAGTTCTGTAAGATGTGACATGGGCTTCAAATGGATATGACAAGAAACATCTGTATAAAAGATCAACCTGCCAAACAGTGTATATCTGTAGCACAAAAGCCAGAACTAGACCTTTAACAAAAAAGCTGTTACACATAAAAGGTGGGAATAACATTTTTTTAACACAATGATGCTTTCTGTAATGTCTTTAAGTGTCAATGGTCTCACAAAGAAGTACACAACAGAAAGAGCAGTAAAGTGCATTAAAAATGTAGAGTGCAAATAGCTATGCTACAGGAGACAAACTTGGAGAGACATGAACATGTGAATTTGATAAAGAAAGGATTTCAGGATGGTTTTTCAGTGGAATATCTGGGATAAAGGAAGAGAGGAATACTTATATTAATTGCAAGAGGAGCTCCAATAGTGACAAAACAGAATAAAAAAGATGATAATGGTATATATGTAGTAGTAAGCAGCTACTGGCAAGGGAGGAGGATTACACTGGCATGTATTTATATTTCACCTAAAACTGCTATAATGGAGCTTAAGAAAATTCTGGAAGAAATAATCAGCTTTCATCAAAGAATATTACTTATAAGTGGAGACTGGAATTTGATTTGCAGAAGTAAAGATGGGTCTGGGGGCCCAGAAGGGAAAATATAACAAATGAGGGTAGGTTTTTGAAGACATTTATGAAAATATTTGGCATGGAAGATGTGAATTCAGTACTACAAGTCCAGAGTGAATTTACATATTATTCCCCAAGATACAAAAACTGGGCTAGGCTAGACAGAATTTACATTTTCACAGGAACATATGCATTTAAATGAAAGTCTTGATATGCACATAATAACTGTTTCAGATCATGTGCTAATAATAACTAAAATAAAAACACAGGACAATGAAATAAAAAGGAAACACTGGTGCTTTCCCACCTATCTGTTGAAAAGAGAGGAATTTAAGGAACAGGAAGTGGAAATTATTCAGTACATATTAGAGAAGATAGAAATTTCTTCTGAAAATATAGCTAGGGAGTGGGCTAAAATTAAAGTGGAGTTTAAAAATAGGGTGGAAATAAAAGAAAGGGAGATATGGTTAAGAAGTAACAAGAATTACTTAGCAGGACTGACACATTTTACAGAATAGGGAGAATCTCACAGAATGAGAAGAGGAGTAACTACAGGATGCTAAACAGAAAATAAGGGATTACCTCGATAATATACATGTTTAGAAAGATTGCTGTTAAGCAACTGTTTTTGATAGAGCACAAAAACTATTAGCACAGTGACTTAGGCAACAGAAAGTAGAAAAGGCAGTTGCCAAGCTTAGGCAGCCTATAACAAGAGATCCTGTACAGGTATTAGAAACATTTTGGAAATTCTATGAAAGTCTGTATAAAGCAGAGAAATATAAAAATCAAGAAAAGTTACAAATGAAAATGTTTATGGAAAAATTAAATATGCCAATGTTAGAGGTAGATGAGGCTCAATTACTAACAGTTAGGATAGGAGGTGATGAGATAAAAATGGTGATGTATAACCAATCCACAGGAAAGTCCCTAGGAATAGATGGTATTCCTGTGGAAGTCTGGAAGCTAAAAGGGAAAAAACTGATAAAGATCTGAATTTGTTTAACAGTATTTTAAGAGGAGGAGAAGTATCAGCATTTTGGAAGAAAGCAGTGGTGGCTGTAATACCTAAAGAGGGTAAAGACTCATCAGATCCAGCTTCATACAGGCCCATTTCAATACTAAACCATGATTATAACGTGTTTATGTCTAAAATGGCTAAAATAATGGCAAAATTATGTAAAAATTGATAAATATGGATCAATGCAGCTTTGTGGAGGGGAGGCAAACTTTTGACAACATTAACAGAACACTGATGATCTAAAGGGAAGCAGAATGTAAGAAAATACCACTGTTGTTGGTGGGTCTTGATGCAGAGAAAGCATTTGACAGAGTAAGCTGGGACTTTATGAGCAGGGCAATGGTAGCCTTTGCATTCTCTGATACAATTCTAAGGTTGATTAGGAGGATATACGAGGGACCAGAGGTGAAAATTAAGCGAGTAGGTTAATCTCTGATAATTTCTGCTTGAGCAGAGGAACCAGGCAGGGGTATCCTCTTTCCCCTTTGTTATTTACATTATATTTAGAGCCATTGGCAAAAAAAATAAGGGACTCAAAAATTCAAGGATATGATTGGTATGGTAGTCAGGAAAAGCTGGCTCTATTTGCAGATGATATTATTTTATACCTGATAAAACCAGAAAAGGACATTTCAGTATCGTTGAACATTTTGAGACAGTTTCAAATCTTTTCAGGATACAAAATTAATGAAGCTAAAACAAAGCCAATAATGGTAAATTATGTATCCACACATGAACTGGTTCAGCAATATCCATATTTACAGGGACATGATAAAATGAAATACTTAAAAGAGTATGGATTAAAAATTATTCCGGTGTAGCAGTTAAGGATATATGGGAAGAGACTAAGCAAAATATAACACAAAAACCTAGAAACTGAAAGCCCTGTTATATGGATATGGAGAGTAAGATACAGGCAGTTAAAATGTTTTAAGTCCCTTTAGTCTTACACACAGGTCCGGCATATTTTTATTAACCAGAGGAGAAATTGTGGATAGTAATTAAAAAAGAGCTGAATAATTTTATCTGGGAGGGGAAGATGGCAAGAGTCAAGCAGGATACGGTGACTCTTCCAATAGAACAAGGTGGATTGGGATTACCCAATTTGAATGGTGTATTTCAGAGTTACAGTAAAGGCTCCTATACATAGCATGAGCAGAAACCTATAATTCAAAGTGGAAAGGGATGATGATAAATCAGGAGGGAAGCTCAAGAAACAAGGACAGACTGGGAGTTTGGATGCAGATCTTTAAGGAGAATAACAATAATCATACAGACTATTATATTCTTAAAGTAGCAGAAAGTATTCTAAGAACTAAGCCAATATGGGAATGAAGATAGGAGATTCTGCTGACAGGGATAACTACAATTAGTGATATAGACAATAAGCAAGAGGGGTTGGAATTTATTGGAGAAAACTGCCAAAGGCACCAAAGTATTAGGAGAAAATAACTAGAGAGGGAAAGGTAACAGAATGGGAAGACACCAAGAATTTATTTGGACTGCAGGTTAGAGATTGCCTTCCCTATATTATATATTATCTATATTATATTATATCTGATTGATAACAGAGTATAGGCAAAGAGAAATAAATAGGGGGTCCTAAATGAAAGACAAGCACTGGCAGAGTTTGTGTAGAATCTAGAACAGAAACTGCTGTTAAAAAACTAATAATTAGTACAGCATGCAAAATATTGCACAATAACTATAAGAATCAATCAGAGGAGGTTAGAAAGGATTGGGAAAAAATATTGGATAAGCAATTCACAAAGAAACAATGGGGGATATATGTATGTCTCCCAAATATGCAACAAAATCTAGAAGATTTAGGATTTTTGCTTGGAAATGTTTATATAGGTATTTGTATACCCCTAGTACACTCCAAAGATTTTTTTCCTCAGGTAGACAGCAAATTTTGGAATTGTTATGGGGAAAGAGGTAATTGGGAACATATTTTCTGGGAGTATAATGAGTTGGCAGACTTTAAAGATTGCCTGCAGACTACTCTGTCAGGTATACTGGGTGAGCAAATTGGTATAGCTAGGGAAATGCTTTTTCTGAGCTAAGGTATAGAATCAGAATTGCCTAGACATAGTAAGGCCTTGCTGAGTCTAATTATGGTGGATGCCTAAAAAGCAATTACTAAAAAATGGAAATCAAAGTCAAAACCAGCTGTGCTAGAAGTAGTGAATATAGTAACAGAGATAAAACAACTGGAACTGGGATCTTTAGAAAAGGGTAGGCGCAAATGGCAAAGGAAAAATGTGAATTTTGGGAACAAGGGAACAATACATACAGGGGAGGAATTAGGTTTAAAAGAAGGAAGGATATGAATGAGCTATGTAATGTCTGAGAATGATTGGGTATATTATAAGTGATGCACAATGTTTGCAACTAAAATTATGTCAATATGGTTTGTGATGTATAATGCTTAAAACTAAGATTATGTCAATATGCTTTGTTTTAATTTACATAAATGTATGATTGCCTGTGTCATAATCATCATCATCATCCCCCTTTTTCCCATTTTTCTACATGGGGTCGAAGTATCGTATTAACTGTTGCCAACTCTCGCGATTCAGTGCCACACTCCTGCCTTCTTCAACACTCATGCCTGACTGTCACAGATCTTCTTTCACACAATCCATCCACCTCTTTGCTGGACTTCCTTGCTTCCTCTTACCTTCTTCCTGTCTGTCCCAAATCTTCCTCACCAGATTGTCTTCTGCTTTTCTACACATGTGCCCAAACCACCATAATCTGTTCTCTTTGATCTTTTCTGCAATTGGAGCTAATTTGGCTTCTGCTCTTATGTCCTCATTTCTTTGTCTGCCCCACAGTGTGCATCCTATCACCTTTCTCAGGCACTTCATTTCCATCACCTCTAGCTTCTTCAACTGTTCTGCCTTTACTGCCCAGGTTTCTGTACTATACAGTAGTACTCGTCGCACCACTGTCTTGTACACCTTACTTTTCAGCTTCTTTGGCATTTTTCTGTCATAGACTACACGTAATACTCTATGCCAGTTGGCTACAACCCCTCTGATTCTAGCTTTGACCTTTTCATTCAGACTACCCTTCTCCTCAACTACTCCTCCCAAATACTTGAAGCTGTTTACCTGTTCCACTATCTTCCCTTCTATCTCTAATCTCAGCTTCTTCTGATTTTCACAATTTGCTGCCATTACAGTCATCTTATTTGTGCTTAGTTTCATCCCATGTGTCTTCAGATTTGCATTCAATTCTCCTATCCTTTGCTGAAGTTCTAGCTCAGTCTGCCTGTACTGCCGCATCATCTGCATACAGCAGCTTTGTTGATCAGTCCCCTCCAACCTGTTTGCTAATGTAGTCCATCACCAGTATGAACAGCAGTGGGCTCAGAGCTGACCCTGATGCACCCCCACACCCACTGGGAACCTTTCTGTGAGGCCGAACACTGTTTGTAATTGAGTCATTGGGTCCTTGTACATAGCCTGCACTAATTCTACCAATGTTTCTGGGTCTTCAAAAAACTGTAGTACTGCCCAGATCAGCTTTCCTGGGACCTTGTCATATGCCTTCTCCAAGTCTAGGAATGCCCAGTTGGACTCTCTTTTCATCTCTAGCTTCTTCTCAACTATCTGTCTTAATGCAAACATCAGGTCAATTGTGCTGCATCCTGATCTGTATCCAAACTGCTCATCTCCCATCATACATTCTACCACTCTGCGTATCCGTTTATCAATCACCCCCTCCAGAACTTTCATGCAATGTGATAGGAGTTTGATGCCTCTGTACTGCCCATAGTTGTGGATGTCCCCTTTGTTCTTGTACACTGGCACAAGTATGCTTATTCTCCAGTCATCTGCGATACGCCTTTCTCTCCACACTGCTATTAGTACCCTCAGGAGCCATTTCTCCCCTATCTCACCCATTATCATATCTGGTGTGACCTCATCTGAGTCTGCTGCTTTCCCTGACTACTTCTTCCTTAGTGCTGTTCTTACTTCTTCTAGGGTGGGCTCCTCTTCTTCTCTCATTGTAGGCTGTTTCTGGGGCAGTACAGCTTCTGTGGGGTTTTCTTCATTCGGAAGCTGCTGGAAATACACCTTCCATCTGCCTTTAATGTCCTCTGGGCGTGTGAGCAGGTTGTTGCTGGCATCCCTTATGAAGGGTGTCTGACTATCTTATTCATCTTTTTGTCTTTGCCTTGCAACCAGATATAGATGTTCTTCGTTCCACATTGCTGCAGTCCTAACTATTGGGTAGCTGTCCGGTCCAGGAAATTAGCAAAGTATAAAGAAAAGGCTGGGTCAGGGGGCGCGTCGAGCGCGTCAGAGGGTCAGGGTACTAATCACCCGCATAATCGCATGACTCAGTCTTCTTTCTCATGTTGTCGAAGCAGTCAGTTTTTTTGTGCGTGTTGAGTTTTGCGAAAGCTTTTTGGCGTTCGAATTTTTGAATTAGAAGTTTCGGTAAGTACCCGTTGTTGGCTTTGTTTTTCTTGCCTCAGTATTGTAGGATGTCAGAAAAATTTAAATAACTGTGTTTTAACAAATGAAGATACACTCATAGGACCTACATACCCACCACCCTACCTTGTACCCTGAACACGGCGTTATACCTTGTTGCTCTTGTGCTTTGTGCTAGATTTAACATTAGAAGGTTAGATAGAGAAGAGAAGGTTGAGTTAGTGTGTTAGCGTTACGTTGGTTAAATGCTCCAAAGTCCGTAAACGCCAAAAGCGCCAGCGACAAAGAAAAGCGCAAGGCCCAAAAGCATAAGGACAAACGGTGGTTCTTTAGAAGGCACCAGCCGTCCCAGAGGACGGCTTTGAGCCAGGAGAGAGTTTGCCAGAGTGGGAGTTGGTAGGAGGAACTTTGGAGGTAGAGGCAGAGGCTTTACAGGAGGTGAGCCAGGCTGTTCTACTCAGGCTTCCTCTCTTCCTTCCTCTCAGGTAGCTGTCCCTCTCTCTTCAAGTCAGTTTTTTAGAGTCTCCTGCTTCTTTTCCTTCTTGGGGCTTGGCTTAGCCTTTCTTTGCGCTTCAGTAAGCTCTCTAGGCTTACTCTGATGGAAGTAAATATAAACATATGCTGAAGATGGCATAATTAAGAGGCCTGAGTCCTAGGTTTCTGAAGAGTTTGATGAGGGCCTAGGTGGAACCTGAGTTTGAGGAGTTTTGAACAGTATCCTCCTTATCTTGATCTTGATAAGTGATTGCAGAATGTGGCTTCTCTCCTGATTCTGATGTGGATGATTCCACTCTGCATTCCATTCCTGAGGATTTCTCATTTTGAATTTCTCATTACTCTGTCTTCAGGGAAGGGCTTGGGAAGGCTGGATTACTCTGAGGCAGAGGAAACTTACAGAGGGAAAAAGTGTTTAGGAATTTGTGTTTTTGCGGAGCCACCTTCCTTAGATGAGGGTCCCTGGGCCCTGACTTTCCCTCCTGCTCCTTTTAAACTCCTGCTCCTAATATTTAAACCTGATCTTTTTGATTAAATCTACTAGAAGCGTATGGGCTCTTTTCAGGGACCTAAGGTGTTAAGGCCTCTGTTGTTAAAAGACCTTTCCCCTTAAAAGACCTAACAAGGGCTTTGGATAGATGGGGAAAGAAAGTGTATGCTTCTTCCACTTTGGGCAAAGGGCTTAGAAGATGTACTTCTTGAGTGTATACTTCTTCCACTTCCACCATAATTGAATGAAAAATTGGAAATTGGCTCGGATACTAGATTAAGAATCAGAATGGATGGTGGTTCAGTTGGATGAAGAGGGTAAAAGCATGCTGGATTTAGTGGGTGTGTCTGATGAAGTGGTGGTTTATACTTTGTGTCTGTGCTGTGTTGTTCTGTTCAGGCTCGAGCCTGGTTGGGGCCACTATGCCACTGAGGCAGTTATTCTGGGGCCACTTTTGTTTGATACTTTCTGGATGATGTTTTGGTGTCTTCATTGAATGCTTGGTTTTGAAAATGAAGTTGGATTTTGGAGCTGTCACAAAAGAAATTTTTAAAGAAAGCTAGGATAAAGTAGCTAAAGTAATATACAAGAGGAATTACTATTTTTTATGCCTACTAGTACAGATTTGGCAGGTAAAGGTGAAATTACTCTGCTATGGGCCTAGTATGTAGGGGTTAGGGGCAGAAGACAGGGTTCAGGGTTCTTTAGAAATAGGAGAGGTGGGGGTCAGTCTTCCACTAGAACAGAAGGGCAGAGTTCTTCAATCTGGCAACAGACTGCAGGGAGTGCCTCTTCTCAGCATAAATGGAGAAGACTCTGGGCCTTCAACTTTAATTAGATTCCTCTCTGGGCCAATGGCAGCTCCTCTGAAGAGGACAGATTTTATAAGGGTTTGGGAATTTTTTACTCCTTACAGAATTTTGGCTCCTATCAAAAGGCACGGTTTACAGGTTACAGGTCCATTTTCTCCCCCCCCCAAAGGGCTGCCAGGCGTTCCTCTCAGTTAAAGGAAAAGAGGCTCCATTCACAAGCCTCTTTCCTACTCAAGGGGAGGGGGGGGTTATTCTCCCTGTCCCAGTTCCAGAAGCCTGACACTTGAACTTATTCTTCCCAAGTTCAAGATGTTACACTTATAACAGCTTTTACCAAGATCTTTTCAAGGATCACTTTATGGTACATTTAGGATAAGTTTACCTTCACCCAGCAGCAAGACTAATACGCCTCAAGCAAAGATACCTCTGCTGGGACTTTGGCTGCTCAAGGAGAGTTATTATCAGTTGCCTATCCATTTAAGTCCTTATCAGGCCTATTCACCGAGCTGGAATCTCTCATTGGAAGCTCTGCATGAGCCTTTTGGCTTATCTACTTTATTTACTCACATCTGGAATATGTCCAAGGTTAGAAAAGATGGCTACTATACTCTTTCTGGCAAATAAAAAGATCTAGCTCTAGGCAGTTACAGGTGCATTCTTCAGCACCAAGTAAGAAAAGACCTTCTACAGCATCTGCCTGGGTGTGAGACAGAGTACAGCACAAAGAAAAATCTTTTAACCCGGACAAACAACAGGAGTGCTTGCTCTTCCATCAACTATTCTGGATGAGACTGAATGCAAGTGGGTCCAGGACAAAGGCCTAAGTCCTATCACTTTACTTCTGGTGCTTTCTACAGTCAGTCCGTATCTTCTGGTCACAGTCCTGGCTTTCAAAGGGTATGGACACAGCACCCTGCATAACAGACAACACTGTCAACATGGTATGCTGCCTCAAAAATGGGGAACATTTTTGTGGTCTATGTCATCTAAATAATGGACGCACACTTTGCCGATTTAAGTTGCAGGCGATCATTCATTTAAGGCCAGATGCCCTAACATTGTGGGGGGCTCTACTCTCTGTGTTAAGGCCAGAGACAATGGAGACACCACAGACAGCACGGACATCTCAACGGAGACTACATCTAAATGGACTGGTCCAGTTTACAATAATGGAATTAAAGCCAGACTACAGCATCAGCATGCCACAGTTTTGCAAAGTTAATCAACACACAGGAGTTACTGGCAGTCAAGGAGTTATTTTTTCAGGGCAGAAAGCAAGCAACATTTTGTTTCATCAACTCCTTCAACACACACACTCTGTTTCAGGTTTCTTATCAAGCGCAGAGGCATGACTCCAACTGTGTGCAAGCAGCGCATTGGGATATGGGATTCAGGCAAGGTTTCTGAAAACTCATGAACTCCTTAGCAGATGTGACAAGCAGACAAATCATGGATCCCCATCTCAGAAACAACCTCATCATGCATTCAGGAGCCTGGTGTCTTCTGTTTGCCAAGAGAATGAAATGGCCTTTCCCACTGGGAAAAACCAGCTGATGTAGTTTTCCACCTCTCCACTTTCTTCACACAGCTCTTAAGTGGATGCTCTGTCTTTCAGTTGGAAAATCTTCTTGGTCAGTGGCTTTTCACCTCTTCCTCTTCTTCCAAACTTCATGGTAAGGTCTTCACCCAAGGATGAGTTTAATTTTTCCAATATGGCCTCGTGGGATCTTTCTGCTCACTATGAATTGTTAATCTCTTCATTCTGCCCGCAGCACCCCTTCCCTTGATCCACACCCTCTTGTAGGACCCCTCAATTTTGCAATGCAATGTCAAGCAATCTCTTCATCCTGCAAATGTCTATACATTTCTGAAGGAAGCTACATGCAGAGTAAAAACTTCCTCAAGAAGTTTTAAATGAATTTATATTAGCTAGTAGATAAAGAAAGCCAGATTTTAAGATGTTTATGGAAAAATTTGTGAGATTTCTTTGAAAGGAGTATCCTTCTTTTTGTTTGAAGAGGTTTTATTCCATGCTTCGTAAGCTAATGTGATGCTTAGTTTTTGTTTTCTTGTTGTTGTATATCTCCAAGTTAAGAATTACAGCTCCAACAATTTCTGCCTTTATATGTGAATGACCAGTTCTTTCAGGTTTTTGTGTTTGTTGTTTTTTCATTATTTGAACAGATGTAGAGAATACTTTACTTCTTAGACTGTTTGATCTCAATTTTGTACTTCTGTTGGTTACTCTCACTTCAAGGAGAAAATTTTTGTATTGGGCCTTTAGAAACTTTGATTCTTGCGATGAACATTGGTTTCTAAGTTGTAGTTTTTAGTGGGGTTAGTGCCTCTTTCTCCCTTACAGGCAGTTTTCTTTTCTTATGGCAGTCATAATGATAGATGCCCATAAATTTCTATGCCTATTTTTTATCTATTAATTTATTAGCTTTTATGCCTAAGGTGGTTTTCTATTCCAGTTTTTTGGGAAAGTCTCATTTGTTGTTTGTTTCTTTTAACCCCCAAACTAAGGGAAGGGATTTTTTGCAGCAACTATGCTTATTTGTTTCTCTCTTTATTGTTTGTTAGGCATTCCTGGCAGTTGTTCAAGGATTTTTTTGTTTCATTTTATTTCAAATTTGAGAGCAACTCAAACAACTTGGCAAGGGGTGGAGGGGGTGGGATTGGTTTTTGCAGCTAGGATCATGTGGTCCATACTGGCTCTAAGTTAGGGTCAGTTCCACTAGACTCTCTGTCCTGAGGATATTTTATTCTCAGCTATTTGGCAGGTGGCAACTATTGGATTTTAAGTCTTGGAGTTCAGTGCATACTTTCTCTTCTGCAAGCATTTTCCTCTACTTCTTTAGGGAGGCCAGTTTTGCCACCTTTATTTTGCAAGTTTGGATGTCACCTCCTGCTTCTGTTATGAGATGCCAGCCTCTAGTACCCTCCTTCCTCTGTTGGACCGGTTAGGATAGTCTGGTTTTGTATGGAGCATAGCACATAGTACATTAACACCTATATTTTTTAATGTCTTGTGTGAATGTCCCCTTTAGGTGGAGGGAACCCTCCCTTTATCCCTGTGTTAATTCTGGGTTGTGTGTTAGTTGTGTATGCTGATGTTTTAGGGTGATTGTTTAATTATTTTTTTGGTATAGGTGAATTTTGCCTTGGGGACAGTAGACTCCGGCCTTGTCTTTTACGGTCAAATGACAATGTATGACGTCGGTCATATACATTAGTACATGGGCCGTGTACCCCTGACGTTTTCTTTGTGCCCCTTACTGAGTCACTTTCCAGAAGTTGGTACAGTGCCTCTGATGCCCTATTCTTTGCTACTGCAACTTCTTTCTTAGCTTCTTTGTTAGCCAACCAGTAGTCCTTCCTAGCCTGGTCAGTCTTTTCTGTCTCCCACTTCTTCCTGCACTCCTTTTTTCTTTGCATTCCACCACCAGCTTTCCTTATTGTACCTTATTTCCATACCTGGCTCGGCCACATATCTTTTCTGTAGTCCTAACACATGCTGTTTTTAGGCACTGCCATTCTTCTTCAACTACACCTATTTCCTTCTCTTCTTGGGGTGCTAGAGCCCTGAGTAATTCCTTGAGTTGTTGTACTTTCTCTCCAGTCAACTTCCAGGTCTTCAACCTGGACTCTGTTGACCTTAGAGCCTTCTCTGACCACTGCTTCCAGCTGATTGTGGCAACTAGTGGTCTTTGCAATCATGGATTCTGACCCATTGCCTTTTCCTTACTAGGAGGAAGTCTAACCGAGTTGCATGTTGACTACTCTTGTATGTGATCTTGTGACTGTCTCTCTTTCTGAACCATGTATGTTGGCTACTATCAAGCTATTTGCCTGACAGAAGTCTAGAATGGCTTCCCCTTCTTTATTCCTGTTGCCCTACCCATGAGGACCCAGGCAGTCCTCATATCCTATTCTGTCGGTTCCGATATGTGCATTCAAGTCACCCATTATCAACAGCAATTCATGTTGTGCTGCTTTATCTAGTAGGTCCTGCAACTTCTTTCTGAATGCACTCTTTTCCTCACTATCACAACCATGCTGTGGCGCATAGGCTGAGATTATGAATATTGCCCTATCGTTACACTGGAGTCTGATGTCATGAGTCTGTCATTAATTCTGATATCACTAACTGCCTTCTGAAGCCCCTCTCTCACCACATTTCCTACACCATTTCTAGCCTGCCTTCCACCTGAATAGTAGACTCTGGATCCCATGCCAAGTTGCTTTGCTGCACTGCCCTTCCATCTCGTCTCCTGGATACATAGGATGTCCAGCCTCTTCCATATCATCATATCATCCACTTCCAAGCTGCATCCTGTCAGTGAACCTACATTAAGCGTAGCAATTCTCAGTTCATGTTTGGCAGGTTGATAATTAAATAAAGATGTTTCTTGTTTAAAAAAAAGAATAGTTGTGCAATAACGTACAGTAGATATTTGAATAGATTACTGTCACAGAAATGCTAATTGATGGAATGCATTCTGCTAAGGATACCAATAACCTGATCAGTCTACAATAACTTAGGTGTATCTTCTTGTGTCATACATGGTGCTACTTAAGGAATGCATGGATGCAAAAATCCTCAGAGCTTTCTTACCACAGGAAAAGACTGAGGCTGATACTCTAAAAGGATAGACTAAAAAAGAGTAAAAGAAAGGGAGAATAGACAGGAAAAGGAATTTCACCTTGACCTAAGATAGAGAAGGAACATGAGGAATGGTGAGAGGGTGCATATACTGCAACAGTGATCTTTTTGAACATCTACTGTTATGGTAAGTTATTATACAACTATACTATATTCATAATTAGGTCACTGTTGCAGTAATGCTAGCTGATGGGGTGATTCTCAGAACATTTGTGAAGATTAGGTAGACATTTGGAAACAGAACTGAAATCCAGTAACCCTTCCAGAATGTTTCTAGCAATACCTTTTCTGTTTTATAGAAAAGGCATCTATTGTGTAAAGTTTGGTAAAGGTATGTATGGAAGACTGGGTAGCTGTCTCTAAAGTAGACCTTGAGTCAAGACCCTTAGAAAAAATACCAGAGAAAGCTACAGCCCTATCAGAATATACTTTAATGTAACCTTGGAGGGATATGCCATGGAAGGCATAACAAAACAAATTGTAAGGGAAACCCATCTAGATATGATCTGTTTACAGAATCCCCTGCTTTTTTTTTCTTCAAAGGAAGTAAACAACTGATCAGACTTTCTAATGCTTTTTGTCTTATCTAAACGAAATCTTACTTGTCTATGTATGATCAGTAATTGCAACATCTTTTCTCCCTTATTTTGAGGATTAGTAAAAATACGGAACAGTGGATAGACTTATTCAAAGACATTTTGGTTACCACTTTGGAAGTAAAGGAAGGATTAGCCCTGAAGGTCATCCTGTCTCTGTGAAAGACCTGAAAAAAAGGGGATAGACATAAGGGCTTGCAATTCAGAATTTTTTTTTTTTTTGGAACAGTTCAAGGCTATATCTAGTACTGTTTTCCAAGAAATGAATTTTAAAGATGTTGACGAAGCAGATTCAAAAGGTGATAATGTTAACTTTCCAAGGAAATAATTCAGGTCCCAAGGACGAATGGATGTTTTTTGAGTAGTCCAATGTGTAAGATGCCTTTTAAGAACTGTTTGCCCTCAAAGCATGTAGTAGGTGGATCAATTGGTAGACAGGCTGAAATGGCTGAAAAATGTACCTTGGTTGAGGTATATGCCAAACCAGAGTTAAGCTGCTTACACAGATATTTGAGGATGAATGGGATTCCTGCTTGATAAGGATCCAGTCCTCTGTTTTGGTACCACATATAAAACTGCTTCCATTTATAAATATAAGATTTTCTAGTCTCTTTTAGTACTTGTAGAATATCCTAAGAATAAAGGTGCCTGAAAGGAATTAGAAGCCTAAAGACATCCAGACTGTGAGATTCAGCTTCTTTAGGTTTGGATGAATAACAGACCCTTCTGTTGTCTGAGCAAGTCCCAGGATGGGATGGGAAGGGAAGAGGCTATCTTTATGCATTTTCAGAGGGACCATTGGGATGACAGGAAAAGGAGGGAAAGCATGAAGGAAGTTCCCTTTCTATGGAAAGGAGATAATGTCAATTCACCAGACTTTCTTGCAAGGAGCTCTGGGGCAAAAGAGTCTGTGCTGATTGTTCAGACTAGAGACCACCAGATCTGTCTTGGGAAGTACCTCAATGATAGACAATCTATAGGAAGCCTCTACGTTCAACATCCATTCATGAGGGTCTGCCTTTGACCTGCACCAGCAGTCTGTCATTGGATTCAATTCTGAAGGGATATACACTGCTTGGAGGAAAATCCAAGGTGAACAGCACTGTTCCAAGATGTCATTGCCAGCCTGTATGGGTGGTATGATATTGTACCCCCCCCCCCTTGACATACCATATGGCAGTGGTACGATCTGTTAAGATTTGAAGAGTCCTTGGTTCCAAAGGTGTTGAAAAGTCTGGAGTACAAAGATCAAGGCTTTCATTTACTTAATTTTATATGCTTTTCCTGTCCTGTTTGGACTTGCAATTTGAGACTTTCTGAGCAAGTTCCTTAGGAGGAAGGGAAATAAGAAAGAGGAGGATTTCTGGAGTGGCGTTTATTTGGCTGATCCACCAAGTTCTTTCTTCACAAAAAGCAAGAGAGGATATGGAAGGAAACTGGATGACACTTTGTGCCGAAACAGATTTCAAGCACTGTTGAAGTTTTGGATTTGATGAAGCTCAGAGTAAGCCCTAGATTGAGGAAAAAAGGTTGACTGTGAACTGTAAATCCCTAAGAATCAGTTGAGGTGAAGTGGCATAAAACAGAAAGTTCTTCAAATAATGGTAGATGTGGATACCCTGGAGTTAACAGAATGTTATAACAGGAGCTAGGCACTTTGTGAACATCCTTGGTGTAGAGGAAAGCCTAAAAGGTAAAGCAGTAAATTGAACGTGATATCCCAAAACACAGAATCTCAAAAAGTGGCCTGTAGTCTGAATAAATACGAATGTGAAGGTAAGCATCATTCAGGTCCAAAGTAACTATCCCTGAAACAGAATCCTTTTCTTCTTAGATGGTTAGGGACAGGCTCTATTACTCCTTGATGGTGGAGGTTGAAAATGAGTAGGAGAACCAGATGCTGTTGGTCTGAAGGGGCCTGGAGAATTCCAGAAGGAACTGAAGGGAACATCCATTGGAGTCTGTACAATTTCTGATAATGTCCAAAACCCTGCTATCCAAAGAGATAGACAAACAGAAAGTTTGCTGGAAAGGCTATAGTGGGGAAGGCTGACATGGGAAAAGGGTTTAAAGAAGATACTCAAAAATTAGAAGACTAACACCTTTATTGAAATATTACTTGTGACACAGGCAAATTTACATATACAAAAAGTAATCAAACTGTATTTACAAATTAACATTAACAAACATTATACTTCACATAGGTTCATAGGTTCATACTAGGCTATCTGCCCTAGGGCATTTATAAGCCTAGCCAGAGTGTGGTTGGCTTTCGCCACCCATTTTAAATGAATTTTGCTATGCCCTTTTTCGAGGTTAGTATACTGTGCCTCTGTCTAACAGTGACACAGAAGTGATACCCGGGGTAAACCTACGATCTCCCATCCACTCATCAAAATTCCTCTTGAAGAGAGTCAATGAGGGACTCTACCTAACCTGGACTGGGATTTTATTCCAGAGTGAAGGGCGCCTCTGGGTTATGAATCTGTCCCTCCAGCATGTCCTATTTATTTCAGTGATGAGGTTCAAGTCTCGAGCGTAGCTCGATGGGATTTGGATTTTCTGAGGTGCAGCATGTCCATTAATTCCAGGTTGGACATGGCTTTATACGTCAGACACAGATCGCCTCTGAGCAGGCGGTATGCCACTGAGTAGAGCTGGAGTTTCTTTAACCAGGCAGCATATGGCATCTGTTTGAGCCCTTTGATCCTCTTGGTGAGGTACTTTTGGGGTCTTTCCAGTTGCTGCAGGTGTCTGGTGAGGTACATCCCAAAAGGGGCATTGTACTCAATTATGGGCCTGATGAGGGATGAGTAAAGAGGCACGATGACCTCCCTGATCTAGATGTGAATCCCTTCATGATTAGGTGGGCTATATAAAATGTTTTTCTAACCACTTTGGCCACGTGGTTTTCAAATGAGAGATTGCTATCAACTTGGGTCCCCAGGTCCCTAATTACTTCTTCCATACTTAATTGATTACCACCTATGTGGTAATTTGTGGGCACTTTGTTTTGCCAAAGGGATGACTATACACTTTTGACGTTTAGCTTGAGGCCATGGCTCTGGCACCAGTTGTCTGTTTCTATGAGGCCCTTTTGTAGGATGCTTGTGTCGGCTGGAGAGTCAATTATGGCGCCTAGTTTGCAGTCATCTGTGAACTTAGTCAGCCACAGTCCTTCTGTGTTGGCCTGTACCTCCGAGAAATATATACCGAACAAGAGAGGTCCCAGGACTGAGCCTTGTGGGACGTCACTTGTAACTGGTTTGGAGTCTGACATGGCTCCAGCAATTCTAACCATGTGGGTTCTGTCCTTGAGCCAGTTTGCAACCCATCTAGTGACATAGGGGTTTATATTTAAGCTGGTTAGCTTATCTATAATGCCCGAGTGGGGTGCTGTATCGAAGGCTTTTGCGAGGTCCAGGCAGGCTGTGTGGACCACCTTCCCCTCGTCAATAGCCTTGGTGACTGTTTCAAAGAAATCGACCAGGTTTAAGAGGCAGGATCTGCACTTAACAAAGCCGAACTGGGTAGGATCCAGTGTCTGTAGGTCCCCAATATCTTTATTTATGAGGTCCATGATTATCCTTTCCATAGCTTTGCAGACCAAGCTAGTCAGGCTTATGGGGTGATAGTTTCCAGGATCCGTTGAGGCACCACCTTTGTTGAGAGGGACCACTGTTGCTGTACGCCACTCTTTGGGCACATATCCTGTAGTAAGGCTGAGATTGAACAGTAGTTTTATGTTTGGGATTAGCTCTTCTTGGAGTTCATGTAGGACGCAGCCTGGGACACCGTCTGGTCCCATTGATGCTGCGTTTTTTGCTTTGGAGAGGGCAGCTCTTACCTGAGCATCTGAGATGTCAGGGGGGCAGCACTCTGCTGGGATAGATATTTGCCCTTTTGGTGGGGAGGGGGGAGAAGTTTGCGCTGAACCTGTCAGCTACGATGTTGGCAATGTCTGTCAGTTCGGTGTATTTTTTGTCATTTTGGACTAATTCTGAGCATATCTGGGAATTCCCACCCAGGTTCCTAACATAACTAAAGAAAGCCTTGTGATTATCCTTAGTGTCCTGTGCAATTGTTCTCTCGAATCTGGCCTTAGACGATTTTATGAGTGCCCATAGTTTTTTGCTAATACTGATCAAAGATGCCTTCCCTTTTTGGGATTTTGCTCTATCATGTAGTAGCTTCCTCCTTCTATTGTATAGTTTGTTTATGGCTGGGGTCCACCAGACAGACAAGACGCCTGCCTTGGGAGGATTGGGTCTTGGTTTTATTTGGGATTACATGATCCATGCATTCCTGAAGGTGTTCATAGAATGCGTTTATAAATGATTCTGCGGTCTGATCCGTATTTCCCACAGGCCCGGGGGCTTTGAAGGATTCCACCTTGATTTTGAGGAGTGTGAAATTTGCTTTAGAGAAGTTTTTCACTGTGGTTTTCTGGGCAGGGGGTGGGGTCGGGATGTGAATATCCAGTGAGATTAGTTTATGGTCTGATCTTACCAGTGAGGGATACACTTCTGGTCTGGAGCATAGAGCCCCCATGTTGGTGATGATCAGGTCCAGTATGTTTTCCCCTCTTGTGGGAGTGGTAACAAGTTGTTCCATAGCATTTGAGTTTATAAATTCTAGGAACCTTTGGGCTAGGGTGTTGGAGCTAGAGTAATGCTCCCAGTCTATGTTTGGGTAGTTGAAGTCGCCCAATATAATGGTGTTTGGAGAGACCTTCATATTTTCCAGTGTTCTCAGGAAGGCCGAGTGGGGTTCCTGGGTTTGGGAAGGTGGTCTGTAGCAGGCTATAAACTGGAAGGCAGTTTTACCCACTGTTAGTTGCACATGGATAGTCTCTGATGCTTCGTGCTGTGCCACCAACCTGGAGGTGTGGGTATCTTTGGCGAATATTGATACTCCCCTCCTTTTGTGGTTTGGTCCATGTTTTGGGGCGAAAAGCATGGTATGAGGTATAATCTGGTAGTGCTGGGGTGCTCTCGAGCCTTGAACCAGGTTTCTGTTACTGCACAGATATCAATGTTCTCCATGCTAAGGAGAGTTTCGAGTCGTGCATCTTGAGGTTTAGACTTCTGGCATTGAGTAGCATTACTCTTAGTTTCTTATCCCTTGTGATACCTAGGGAGGTGGGTTTGTCTTTTGAGCCTTGCCTAAAAAGGGCACTATGGGGTGGCAAGAGCCTTTGCCAATATCCGAAAGCCCAGGGTGACAGGTGCAAGCCATCCCTAGCGAAGCATCGTGGCTTGTCGAGCATGTCATCCCAGGCTGACAGGCATTGGATCCCCTTTGAATGACACCAATACTTAAGTCAATTGTTGAAATTGATCATCTTGTCTTCATATTGTGGCATCATTCTTGGTGAGGGTAAGATGCTACTCAAGGTCAGGGTCATACCGGCCTGGGCTACATGCTCAGACAGCTCCTCTATGTCTCTTTTCATGTAGTCCAGGGAGGTACATCTCAGGTCATTCACACCAGCATGGACAATGACTGAGTCATATTTGTACTTGCTTGGAGTGACCTGAGTGCTTGTGTTATGTGGCGGATCCTAGCGCCCGACAGGCAGCTCACCGTGCCCTTCTCCTTGTTCAGCCTGGTGAGTGGGACTTCAGTGTGCCTGACTATAGAGTCACCTATTACAAGTGTATCAGGTGTGTTGTTTGGCCTTACGGGCTGTATCTGTTCAGCACACTGGCTTTGTGAGCTATGTGTTGCATGTGTTTTGTTTTGGGGTAGCGGTTGCTTGGGTGTCTGCTTTGGAGGTCTCTGCTGCTTAGGCAGATTTTTATTTAGAGCATCCGAGTATGTTTTTGTGTGTTTGGTTTGCTGTCGTGGTAGGTCTATGTGAGACTGGAATTGTAGTGAGTGTGGTTTCCTTCTCCTCCTGACTGGTTACGCCAGTACTGAGTTGAGAGAGCTTAGCCTCCAGTTTGGCTATATGGTTGCATCTCCCACATGTGTTGGAATTTGTTGGGAGGAGGAGAGGGTTGTCTGTGTACATGAGGCAGTTGTAACATTGCCTCAGGATTCCCAGATTCACCAGCTGGACCGGAGAAGAGATTGACAACTGACCTTTGGACATGCTAGAATAGTATTAGGAATTCCTTTATAATTGAAAAAAGGGACAATGGGGAACAAGGTACTCAAGGGGAGTTTGTGAGGGTGTAGTGCTTTTAATTTTTTAGTGCTGACTTATATAATTGCTTTAGTGAGCAAGTGCCAGGCTTTAGAGTAGGAATAGGGTGTTTATTATGAGAACTAGATCAGTTCTAAGGGAAAAAGTGAAGAGCAGACTTTGTGGAGCCGAGAATGGTTTAAACCCAATTAAGCGGAGCTGCCCGATGCTGTATATACATATATTGCTATATATCATATAACCTAAGCAACATTACATAAATTACTCAATTCCTGCCCCTTTTTTAAACAATAAACATCTTTATTAAACTAGCACTTATGACATAGGCAATCATACATTTACATAAATGAAAACAAACCACACTGACACAATCCTAGTTACAAGTATTTTACATCACAAACCATACTGACACACTCCCAATCGCAAACATTACACATCACTTAGAATCTACCTAATCATTTTCAGTCAAACATTACAAAAAAAAAAAAAAAATAGAAGACTTGTTTAAGAAGGATCCTTTCGACCCTTCAAAATCAGACTTTTGTCTTGGTATTTTTTTTCTGGGAAGATTTGTTTTTACCTTTTTGCTGAGAAGGCTCCCGGCTTTCGAGAAAAAGGGTCCAGGTTTATAAGGATAGTGTCTTTGAAACTTTGAGATAGGGAAGAAAGGAAAAGTTCCATGTATCCTTGTATTGTTTTTTTTCTTTCCTCCAGTTTTTTTGATAATTTCAGCAGAAGGTGGTCCATACAAGTCGTTCTCATCTAAAGCAGCATTGAACATTTTAGTCTTAACATTTTCAGGTAAAGATCGGAGACAAAGCCAGAAAATCTTCTTAATAATGATAAGCTGTTCTGGAAGAGGCATCAGCAACACTGTATCCAGACTTGATGGAATGACAGGCCACTCCAGTAGCTGAAGTATAATTTTGCAAAGAAGATTTAATGTCCGAGTTGGGTAGGCTAGGAATTAGCTTATATATATATTGTAAAAAGTGGATAGCAAGTAACTAATTGTGCGGGTCTGGTTAACTTATGGCACAGAAAGCCAAAAAAGTAGAAGCGCGGACTTTTTTCTGTTCCTGTCAATGGTCATACCGTCCTCATTATTTTGTTAGGTACTGAAGGAAAGAAGGAGTTTAGAGGCTTTGCCTGACTCTTCAGAAATAACTACTGGACCAGGAGAAGGATTCTTATACAAGTACTTATGGCTTTCAGGGACCTTATAACACTTAGCAGGCTCCTTTAGCACAAGAGGCCAAAGAAGCAGAGAGAAATGTATCCTTCAAAGCCTCCAAGACAGGGGATGCAGAAGAGAGTTTGGGAAATTCCATACGTGGTAAACTGTAATATCATTACTTAGATTCTGAAAGTTGTTTGTCCTCCCATTTAAAATGCTGCATCACCTTATGGATGGTATCACTAAAGGAAAGATCTTCTGATGAATCTGAAGATAAATTATCCTCAGTTTCAGAGTCAAAATTTGAAGGAGAATACCATGGGAAGAATAATTTAAAGTCTCAATCAAATTATGAAGAAAAATCTTCTTCAGAAGAAAAGTCCCTCTTCCTTTCACAAGGAGTAGCTCGAGCAGATGACTGGCACTTGAGAGGATTTAAAGACATGAAGGCTTTACAGAGTCCGTAAAAAGCTGTACCACTTTTGTTGAGGGTTCCTAGGAGCAACAGTAGTAGGAGATGGCGATACATCTAGTTTTCTTCTTTTATTTTTTTGGGTATCCAATGAAATAATTGAGGCAGAAAACCCTGAATATTACTTCATGAGGATACCTGCGGCATCCACATTGATTAAAATCGGGGAAATATCTCCAGGTCCCACTGATATGACCATCCTCAGCTTTCCCTGTGCATTTCTGTCAGCTGATGCCTGATCAGACAGATAGGACACACTAGCTGCCTGCTCCTTGTTGGCCTCCAAAGGGGTCTTGATAGTGGGAACAGGCCCTGGCATCCAGTGGTCTGCAAGTTTATCATTACCCTCAACAGAGACATCCAACTCTGACCTGGAGAAAGAAGCAGGAAAATTAAGTTTTCTTTATGCTTTTTTTTTTTTTTACTTTTTTCTCGGCTGTGGAGGAATGTCTAAAGAAGGGGATTCTGACTGCTTCCTAGGACAAGTGAGTGTCTGCAGAAGTTTGTTTTCTTTTTTTTTTTTTTTTTTTTTTTGTTTTGCAGACAGCAAAGAACATTCTTTAGTACTATGGTCAGGTCCAAGACAAAAAAGACACTACATATGCCTATCTTTATAAGGATCTGCTGACAGCAGTCACATTTCAATCTCTTAAGAGTACAGGAAAATATCAATATTTTATGGAAAAGCTCAAAAACAGGAAGGGTCCCCAGCTGAGTACTTAGTTGTCCTTGGCAAATGTAGCTGGATCCTTTTCATATGGCTGACCGAGATTTAAATGTAGCCTTGCTTCACAAACTGGCAGCAAAACATTTCAGAGAATTTTCATTCCTGTAGGTCCCTTAAGTATCAGCATGTAGTCTTGTGTATAGGTCTGAGGTCAGAGATACAGAATGAGGGGAAGATGCACCTAAGCTTTTGTAGACTGGCTGGCTGTTCGAGATCTTTGGCAGGATAAATCCAATTAATTAGCATTATTGCCACAGTGACCTAATGATGAACATCATACTAAATGAATATCTGAAACCAAGAATAATGATTACTTAACCAAAAGACTAAAAAAACTTCCAAGATACCAACTGAGGCCTAGTTATGTACCCATAATGAACACACAGTAAATATAATAAAACTACCAAACAACAATCTTTCCATAACTTTTTCTAGAGAAAGAGAAAAATGCTTAAAGGTGTTAGACCGCCAACAAAATTGCCCATGTTAGGTCATTCTATATAAACTATTTTAAATGTAACCTCCATACAGGAAGAAATAAATAGACATCTGTTTCAAGTACAATGTAGGCCACAACAGATTACAAAAATTAGAAATTTTGTGCAACAGAGTATAACAATACAGTAACACATGAATCAAAGTGGATAATAGCTATGCTGTAAAAGTATAAAATAAAGAATGGCAAAGCCTTGACCTGGATGCAGTGCCTTTATAAACAAAGTAACCATAGTACAAGTTTACAACAAACATGAAACAAGTGCAAGTACTGCAAGGCTACTTATTTACTCTCAGACACTCATTACTACCACTATACTGAATAACAAAGTTTAATACACACTTTTTTACTTATGAAATTACAATATTTTGTAAGACAAACACAAAACACATCTTCTGTGCCCCTCCCTCACAAACCTTCTACTTAAAATTATTTTTGTGAGTCTATTCTTACTTTTGTGCAAAAGCAACTAGTTTCTAAGTATACAAGTATACTAAAATTACACAAAAACTTAGCTCAGTTAGAATTTTACAGATATTGGGCCCGATTCCAAAAGACTTGCTCTCACTTTAAGTGATCAGTTCTTTTGGAATCTGGCCCCCGGTGTAAGACTGTTTATAAATTGGTCACTTACACTGAAAGGAAGTCTTTCAAAATCAGGGCAGACTTACACTGACGGGAACTCTTTTGGAATCCGGCCCACAGATGTAGCCCACTTCTGAAAAAAAAAGTACAGTTTTGTACCTACCATAAATGTAGATGTTCGAGGATTCCATTGCTGCAGTCCTAACTATTGGGTATAGTCCGCATCCAGTCGGCCCGAATACCAGAGTATAAGGCTGACGTCGGTCAGGGCGCATTAGACTGACGTCAGTACGTCAGGGTACTAATGCGCATGACCGACGACATATCCTCAGTCTTTTCTTGCCCCAGATGTCAGAAGACCCTAAAAAGACAAGGCCCAAAATACCTGCACCAAAACATGAACAATATATACAAAAATATAAGCAGGTAAATCACCTACACAACCACCCCTAAACACAGAGGGAAAGGAGGGAGGGAATGGAATCCTCGAACATCTACATTTATGGTAGGTACAAAACTGTACTATGTTCTTCGTCTTCCATTGCTGCAGTCCTAACTATTGGGTAGAATCCCAAAGCAGAGGTAAGGGAGGCTGGCAAATCATAAAGAAGCAGGAGCTGACAACATGCCTTGCAAAACAGCTGTGGCAAAACCAGCCCTAGACTTAGAGTAGATAGGAAGGTGATAATGCTTAGAGAAAGTATGCACTGAACTCCAAGTAGCTGCTTCCAAAATATCCTTAGTTGCCACCCCCGTAGAAATGCTGTTGAAGTGGCAGTAGCCCTAGTGGAATGAGGCCTAATCCCAGCTGGAACCTCCTTGCCATGATGGGAATAACAAAATGCAATGCAAAAGCCAATCCACCTAGAAATAGTTTGTTTTGACACAGGCTTGCCCTGCGAACTCAAAGCAAAAGAAACAAACAACTGCTGAGACTGCCTAAAATCCTTAGTCCTGCTTAAGTAATAACGCAATTGCCTGTGTACATCTAAAGTATGCAAAATCTTTTCCCCTTTATTTTGGGGGTCTGCATAAAAGGTAGGCAAATGAATAGTTTGGTTTAAAGCCACACTAGAAACCACCTTAGGCATAAAGGAAGGATTAGTACGTAATGATACCCTATCCTTATGGAAAATCAAAAAGGGCTCGACTGCCATAAGGGCCTGCAACTCAGACACCCTCCTTGCAGAAGTAATAGCCAACAAAAAAGCAGTCTTCCATGACAAATATTTCAATTCAGCAGTAGCCGCAGGCTCAAAAGGTTGTAGAGTAAGTTTTTCCAACACAAAATTGAGATCCCAAGCAGGAGTAGGAGCTCTCGGGTCTTATATTCTTAGCCCCTCTAAGAAACTGCTTGAACAAAGGATGCGAAAACAATGGTGGGTCACAATCATAGTGAGCTGAGATTGCTGCAGCATGAATCTTGATGGAAGAGAAGGACAGACCCTTGTCCAGTAACTCAGTAAGATATTGAAGAGCCATACTCAAATTAGGCTCAGAAATCTCCAAATTCTTTGCTTTACTCCAAAATAAAAATCTCTTCCATTTTGCTGCGTACACTTTCCTTGTACTAGGTCTTCTAGCTTCCATAATCACATTTAAAACTTGTTGAGGAAGTTGAGACCTGCTGCGTTTCAACACAGAATATGCCAGGCTGTCAGATGAAGAGAGTGAAGCTTGACATTGAGCAGATGACCGTCCTGCTGGGATAACAGATGTGGAATCAAAGGTTAAGGCCATGGAGGCTTCTTTACCAGACTCCGTAGTAGAGGGTACCAGTGTTGCCGAGGCCAATCTGGAGCTATCAAAATCATCCTTGGCCTGTCCTGTCTGACCCTTAACAGTACCTTTGGAAGAAGAGGCAGAGGTGGAAAGGCATACAGATGAAGGTTTGTCCAACTGAAAGACAGAGCATCCACTTTCCAAGCTGTGTGATGAAACCCCTTTGTGCAAAACTGTGGCAGCTGGTGGTTTAGTGGAGAAGCGAACAGATCTATGTCTGGAGTTCCCCATGACACTGTCAATTTCTGAAATACATGAAGATCCAGTTTCCACTTGTGGGGATCCATGATTTGTCTGCTTAACACATCTGCTAAGGAGTTCTGTGCTCCTGGCAGAAACCTTGCCTGAAGAGTTAGGTGCAAGCGTGGCAGTCTCCCATAAAATCATTGCATGCCTGCATAGAGGATAAGAATGTGTTCCCCCTTGTTTGGTGAAGTACCACATGACAGTTGTGTTGTCTGTTAGAATCAACACCTGCCCTGGAAGAAGTAACTCCTTGAAAGCCAGCAATGCGAACTGGACTGCTAACATCTCCTTTATGTTGATATGTAGATGCTGTAGTCTGGCAGGCCACTTGTCTTGTATCCACTTTACATTTAGATGAGCTCCCAAGCAATGTCTGAGGCATCTGTCGGTAAAATCTGACTCGCCTCTGGCGGGTCACAGAGAGTCCCTTGTTTAGGTGACATTCCTGAGCCCACCACAAAAATACTCTTTGAAGGCAAGGTATTATTTGAATGACAGTGTCTAAATCCTGGCAGTGCTGTGTCCATACATTTTTGAGATACCATTGTAACTTCCTCATATGCAGTTTGGCATTGGGAAGCACCAGAATACAAGATGCCATGAACCCTAATGCTTGAAGGACTGTCTCTGCAGTCAGCACGGACTGATGAGATAGTTGATGGAAGTAAAGTGACAGACTCTTTTGTTTGTCCGGGGTTAAAAGGCCAACTGGGCTGCTGTATTCAGTCTCACACCCAGAAAGCACATGTCTTGAGAGGGTACTAGACTGGACTTTATTTCGTTCACAGAATACCCTAGGCATCTTAGCACTGCTATAAGATATTCCAGATGCTGTAGAAGGTCTTCCTTTTCTTGAGCCAGAATCAGGCAGTCGTCTAAATAAGGATAGATTTGAAGTCCTTGTAGCCTGAAGTAAGCTATCACTGGAGCCAGAACCTTTGTGAATACTCTAGATAAGCCAAAGGGCAATGCAGAGAACTGATAATGAGAATCTCCAGCTTGAAACCGCAGATACTTCCTGTAACTTAGCCTGATATGCACATGAAGGTAAGCTTCCTTGAGATCTAAAGTTACCATCCAGTGATCTTTGCCCAGCAGGTAAAAGCTGTTGTAACGTCAACATCTTGAACTTGGGAATGTCCAGATAAGTGTTGAGGAGAGATAAATCCAAAAGCAGTCTCCACGTGTTCCCCTTCTCTGGTACTAGGAACATGCGAGAATAAAATCCTAGGCCCTTTTCTGACACAGGGACTGGTAGAATGATGTCCAACACCCATCTGTCTTGAGTAATTAAATCCCAATTTCCTTTGAAAAGAGACAGTTGTCCTTCCAAAGGAGCTGCCAGACGAGAATCTACTGGCAGTTGAAAAGGCAGGTCATTGGGTCTGTTTACGAAAGGACTGACCCCTGCCCTCACCAGAAGTCTGAGCAGGTGAACTCCCTGTTCTAGGCCTAAAAGAACCTTGAGCCCTGCCCCTACCACGTCTAGACCTACCCCTAGACTGGGAATCATAAGCAGGATATGTCCACCCCTTAGCAGGCCAATTTCTACTAAACTTGGTGGCTGTACCTGCAAAAATCTTTAACAGTTTGCATAGACTTAGCTTTGTCCTCCATTTTCTTTAAAACTGCTTCCACAGGTGAACCAAACAACACATCAGACTGTAAAGGAGCATCCAAAATCCTTGTCTTAACATGCTCAGCCAAATTTTGATCCCTCAACCAGGCATGCCTGCGAAGAACAGAACTAGTGGCAGCCACCCTCGAGGAGGCCTGCACAGCATCAAAACCACATTGCAAAGAATGCTTGCCCACTTGTTCAGACACATAAACTAAATCCAGCAAGTCTTTACAATCAATACCTTCAAAGCATCCACCTTAGATTTCAATTGTGAAAGGAGATAATTTTGATATTTCAGCATGTGAAACTGACAATTCAACGCTCTCATGGCTAGAGTGGAAGAAGTATACACTTTCTTACCCCACCTATCTAAGGCCCTTGCCTCTTTGTCAGTGGGAACAGGATTTTTAACCACATTCAACACAGGAGGTATAGCTAAGGGCCTATGCTGGGGTAAAAACAAGAATTCCCTAAGCCTCTTCCTGGAATCAGAGTAATCCTGGCCTTCCCATTTAAAGTGCTCCCTCATGGAATGCAGAGTCTCTGAAAATGAAAAATCCTCAGGAGGAGAAGCCAAGGAGTGGCATCATCCACATCAGAATCAGAATAATGAGGATACTCCTGCAAATCTTCCACAGAAGATTCAGAAGCCCCTGAACCCTGTTCAAAACTGTCAAACTCTGGTTCCACTCTAGGCCTCTTATCAGGAGGGCCCATAGAACCTCTAATCATAGTAATCAAATCTTCTGCCATTTTAAGCATATGTTTCTTAGGTACAGAACCCGAAAGGCTAGGAGAAGCCCCTACTGAAGCTGAAGTTGGCCTACCTCTAAAAGAAGTTTTGGCAACAGAAGGAGAGGCTCTAACAACTTTGGGAAGAGAGGGAAGAATAGTTACCTGAGAAGCCCCTCAGCCTGGCCTGCCTCCTGAGAGGGTACATCCTGTAACAGTAAAGGTTCTGCCTGAGACTCTATAGAAACTCCTGGCAAAACCTCTGGCTCCACTGAGCCATCTAAAGAACCGGCGTCCGGGACTGCGGTTCATCAACCCTAGGCTTCGCTGTTTTGTCCTTGCGCTTCTTGGATGAAGCGGGCCGGAGCATCCGGCGGCATTTTATAATTGCAACGCTTCCCAAACACTAATCTGGCACAGTCTAACCTCCTCTTAATAGTGCGTTTGTTAAACTTAGCACAAGAGCGGCAACCAACAACGTCGTGCTCAGGCCCTAAACAAGGTATACATAATGTATGGTAATCCCTATGAGGTATTTGTTTCCCACAAGAAATACAATTATTCACTTTTCTGACATCCGGTTAAATACTGAGGCAAGAAAAACCAAAATGTTCCCCAACGGGTACTTAGCCAACTCTGATTCGGTCTGAAACTCCGGTTTGAAATATTTCAGAACGCCAACCTGCACTCGCAAAACTGCTTCTGCATCGGATCACGCGGCAAAAGACTGAGGATATGGCGCGGTCATGCGCATTAGTACCCTGACGTACTGGCGTCAGTCTAATGCGCCCTGACCGACGTCAGCCTTATACTCTGGTATTCGGGCCGACTGGATGCGGACTATACCCAATAGTTAGGACTGCAGCAATGGAAGACGAAGAACATCTGTTACTTTTGACAGATCCACTCAAAGTGGACCATTTAGAACTATCACAAACCTCTTAACAACACAACAAAATGCAAAAAAAAAAAAAAATCAGAGCAAAAAATGAAACAGGAAAACAAAAGTTACATACTTATTGTAATGCTAGATTTGAACTGATAATTTCATCTCTGTCACCCTGAAGACCAAACCCAACATGATTTATTCCAGCACTTTTAACTGCTCCTGGCTTTCTAGCCCCTCCCACTTACCAACAATTCCTAGCTGATGAAGACCTTTATTCAGATTTTTGAAAGCCCATGTCAGGTGTATTACCACCCTAAATGATCTTTACTAGGGAGCTCTCCATAAAAAAGCACCATTATGCTCACAAGAGGGAAGTATGTGAGGATGGTGATAAAGAAGAGACTGCTAATGCAGATCTAGTGTTAAAGTAAGTATATAACTTTCATATCTAGAGTTGGGAGTTTCACCTCTATCACCTTGTGGATGCAGTCCCAAGATCAAACCTCTTGGGTGGATCTGAGAAAGAATGCCCCAAATTATCATGACACCAAATGCTGGAAGCATCATTTCTATCACCAAGATACCGATTCCCAAGCTCAGTATCTTGGGTGGATCTGTGAACAAATGTCTCAAACTACCATGGTACAGAAGGATGGTTGAGATCTGAAAATCACATTCAGCTTGTAATGCCTGATGAAACTGTTCACAGATGCCCTTGGCTGCAGCTGCACTCATGTCATTCATTGACACTCTCTTGAAAAAGGCCTAGAAAGTGGCCATTGCCTTTGCCATTTGATCATTTGAGTGATGCAGCACAGGTTCCTCATCTTTTTTGATAACAGAATTTTATGCAACTAGACAGACAATGAGATGATGTATATTTGGAAAGTGTGTGACTCAATTTATTCAAAGAAAAGGAAAAATATATGCTTATCTTTTCTGGATGATTTGGTCTTAAGTAGAATCTTAATTGGCTATGCATATCCAAGCTATGAAGTAAATATTCCCCAATGTTTGCTTAATTAAGAAAGACTACTGTCACCATATGGGCTGAATAATGTTGGATTCTGATGTCACTTTTGGTATAAGTGATGGGTTGGTTCTCTAAGACACTGTCATTTTGAAATATGAGATACAGAGGTTCAGAGCATAATCCCTGAAGCTCAGAGATCATTTGTGCAGAAGTAAATGCAACCAGCAATGCAATGTTCCAAAAGATAGACTTAAGCTCCACAGCATTAAAGGTTTGAATGAAAGAAGAGAATGCAGGACAAAATAAATATCCCACAGAAGGAAACAAGATATTTGACTGGAGGATGTATGAGAAAGATGGGAGGTTGTGCAGACTGTGAAGGAGTCAAAGGAACCAAAATATTGGTCTTGATGAAAGTTCTAAATGACAACTAAGTGAGCCATTTAATGCAAAAGAAGCTGGGCTCAGATTTAAAGAGATGAGAAAGGTATCCTAAAACTCTGGGTACAGATGTTACACATGGGTCTACTCCTTAGGTAGTTTCCCAGCTACAAAATGAGTCCATTTGCTTCAATAAGTCTTGCTGATACCTAGTCTCTGGGCAGAAGTGATAATTTGGTTTACCTTCTCTGCTAAGGATAAGTCCTTGTTCATCACTGGGGTGCCTGTCCTTCACTTGACAGCAGTTTTGTTGAGTGCTCAATGATCGAAACTAAAGGAGCAAAACAACTTACTCAGACAATGGAGTTCTAATTTTTTTTTCCACTCTTTTGACCTCGGAGTAGGTATAGTTAAGTTTGTGGCCATGTGGGGGAATGCAGGAAGTCAAACCCCCTGCAAAAAATCACCTCCAAAGTGCTGTGAAAGTTATTTTGCTACTTTTGTTTTGATAGTTTGTCACTCTGTAAAAAGCTGTTGATCAACTGACATGTATCCCATCACTACAACTGAACAAATCATGCTGTTAGCCTGAAGAGTGAAGGTCCAAGTGAATCTTGCCAGACAGGTCTATCAGAAGGCCACTGGATGGATTCAGAGGGAGAGACCTGGGCAAGTGGAGAGGGAAAAACAAGGGAACCATACTCTACGCTGCCAAAAAGAGAATTACCTTGGGCTCTGCAAATCTTGGCCTTCTCTGAAACTTGAAATAAAATACACTGGAATGCAGCACAAGCACGCTGTAGATGGTGTAATAATCTTCTTTATTTCATTCTGGTACCTCGGCCTTCGCCTTCTCAAGGAATACATTCATCCTACGTACCACCACACCTTTTATATCCATTACAAAGTCAAATTGACATAATTCTCTGAAACTTGTCAATAAAGGAAAATGGGTGAGAGGTGTAGAGGAGTCCTGAGAGCCATTTCTCGATGAGTACATCCCTGAAGTGTCCTCCTAAAAGAAAAATAAGGGAAAAGAGGCTGTCGCATTTGTGAATGGATGAGGAGGAAAAACAGGTCAAAGGAAGTATTTCCCCTGTGCCAGTCAAGGGACTATTTCTTTGAAATCCAAAAGCAATACTTGAGCTTGTCTGCAAGAGAATAGGCTTGACTCAGTGTGTGGGATATCAGCCTAGGGGATAAGAATGAGTTCCTCCTTATTTGTTGATATGCCATGCTACATTCATGCTGTTAGAGTGGTGGACAATAGAGAAGGCAGACTTGGAATGCTACAAAGTCAGAAGGATAGCCCTCATTTCCAAAATACTGATGTACAAGTTAGCCTCCTGAGACAACCATGTACGTTACGCCTCCTGCCTCAAATAATGCCTCCCACCTCAAAGCATAGGTATCCACTGTCACAGCTGCCAGAGGTGCAGATGCTTAGAACGGCTTGCCCAGAAAAAGGATGGACTCCTAAGTCCACCACAAGAGATGCTTTTTGCAGTTACTGGATATTTTCACTGCAGCATCCATTGAATTTATGACTGATTCCACCGTACTCAGTGTGCACTGAAGAACCTTTGTAATGTATATCTTGTCTATGTTACCAAAAAAATAATGGATGGCATTAATCCCAGAACTTGAAGACTGAGAGCTGCTGGGTAAAGTTCTGTAGTACTATGTTGAGGACTATTGTTTGAATTAAGGATATTTTGTCTGCTGGTAGAAAGGTTCCGCAAGCCAGAAAATCCAGATTGTTACCAATAAAGCTGAGCAACTGCATGGGCATGACTTGAGACTTTGTGATTTTGATTCTGATGGACAAGTACTGATACAGACACAGCAGCAAATCCCATGAAGCAATGAGACTGCCTCTTGTTGAGTCTGCCAGAAGCCAGTTGTCCATGCAAAGAAATACACTATCATCTTGTAGGCTTAGAGTTGTTGCTATAACTGATGTGCATTTGATTAACACTCTGGAGACCATATAGCAGTCTCCAAAATTGGTAGTGGCTGTCTCCTATGTGGAAGCAGGGAACTCTCCTAAACTCCTTGGCTACTCTGATGAGCAGGTCTGAGTCTTGGGAAGAGTATATCCAGTCCCCATATAGACAAGTAAGTGTGGGCAGTACTGTGGCCATCCAAAAGGACACTTTCTTGATATGTTGCTTTAGACCACTCAGATGTAAAATGGACCTGAAATCCTTTATCTTTCTGGGGACTATAAAGAACCTTAAGTAAAAGCCTAGCACTCTCTGATCTGGCAGGACCTCTTGGATGGCTTTTAGATAACAGGCTAAGAAATTAGAAGTTATGTACTCACCATAACGTTCCATCTGAGTAGGTGTATTCATTTGTCTGCAACCTGTGGGTTATATGGATCCCATATCGATCCCGAGAACGCATGGTTTTTCCAGCTATGGATCCAAGCTCCTCCCTCCTCACCTCACAATGCCCTGCCTCTACCCTGCCAAACAACAATCGAAGCCAAAGCAACAATACCTAAAAAGGTAACAAAGAATATGCAGGAAATAGGAGGCCAAGGGGATTGGGATAGGATAGATACAAGGACAAGACAATACATATACTCCACTCATGGAACTAAATGGTGTAGGATATTCATTTCTCTGCAACCTGTAGTTCAAAGTCCCCAGCAGAGACCCCCTTGACAGGCCATCATGGAACCTGATTCTTGGGCTGCCAGGCTGAGATGCTAAACGGAGCACCGCTGAGCTCTACCATGCTCAAGATATAGCGTATAGTATGAATAAAGTGATGGCTGGAAATAGCCAAGTGGCTGCTGCCTGAATATCAATGCCGAGGCCGAATCACCGAGAAAGGCTGGAAGGTGATACTGGACGGGTTGAATGGGCATGAACACCCTCCTTGATAAGCCCTTCCAAAGCTTAACGAAATCAAGAAATCCAGAGAAACTTTAGAGATTGAATTGAACTATTAGATTTGAATTGAATAAATGAAATTTGGATTGCCTCAAACCAGCTGTGAGTCCATGTTAAATCTAGGTTGCCTGTGTTAGTTGAAGTGAAGGCCTACTGATATTCACCTTTGTTGACATATTTATATAAGAGGGAAGGGTTTCATAGGTTAATGGAAACAGGAATGTTAATGGATTGATTGATGTTTGGGCAGGTTGGTTTAGCGGAGAAGGAGGGAGGAGAAATACCAAGAGGGGGTGTAGCTGATAAATATAAAGTGAGGGAGGAAAGCTTTCAGGGTAATGAGTTCCGAAGTCTTGGCTTTAGAGATCCACCGTTAGGCAAAAGGCTTGCTGGAGGCGGTGAAATTTGAGAGGGGAGAAACCCAAGCCGTGTCAAAAGGAGTGGCCCGAGGAAAGGAAGGGATGAGAAGAAAGTACCTTTAAAGGGGCCTGAGAAGAAATTGGCTTTAAGAAATATTTTATGTCATTTGGCTGACAATGTACAGGTAATGTGAAACCAGTTGCCAGTTGTTTAATGCCACCATGGCACCAATGTGCCAGGAGACTTTTACTGTGGGCACTAAAGAGTGGGACGTTAAAGAGGGAAAGGAGAGGCCAACTGAAGGGAAAGGAACTTGAGAAAGGCTTCAGATAAAGAAACGCTTCCAAGCGGTTCGGGTACGTTTACAAAAACCTTTCTACAGGTGGGTTTACGGGAGTCCTTAAGCAAAGGTCAAAATAGAGCAGCCAAGCGGTCAGCTTCAGAGTCCAAGGTTCGGAGGGAGTCAGCTTCAGGTTCAAGAGGTCAGGAGGGGGAGAGCAGGAAGAATGGATGAATGGAATATCATGGTTGAGAGAATCCAAGGAGGAGGAGAATCCCAGAGAGAGCTTTCCAAGAGGGATTCTGCAACCCACAGAATGAGGAATGGAACTCATTGAGCAACCCACAAGGGTGGGGCAGAGACATACAAGAAGACCAGAAGAAAGGGTGAATAGGGGCGCAAGGTGAACGTATGGCCAAGGGTGTATTAGAGCAAAAACGTCTGTTGGTTTTGGGAGGAGGGGAAGCAAAAGAAAACTCTAAGGTTCCCACCGTGCGAATTGAGGCAAAAAGACCGACAGGTGAGTTCCCCACCGCGGCGGGATACGAATATAGATGCGATGAAAACATCCAGCTAGGATGTTGGGTCCGAGATGTGTCGTTGCTATTAAGCGATTGGAGATTGGACCGACCCCAAACTCTCTAGGCTTATCGACAAAGAGGTGTGGAGATTTCCCAACCCCTTGTTGATCGACCCAGACAGACCGACATTTTGGCGATTGAATGTTGATTGTTGTGTGAGGACTCGAATCCAATTGTTCCATAATGAATCAAAAGCACTGCTCTCAGAAATAGAGACAGTGATATGCAGTAAGATTCTCTAGATAGAGTCCACGTGCCTTGTAAGGAAGTGCCAAAGTGCCACCACCCGGACCGGAATGCCACGTGGTTCCTGGGGCCAGAAAAGAGAAGCCGGTCACTGTGGAGAAGAGGGGATCCGCACTGGAGCCACCACAGGAAGGGACCATGTGGAGACTTGCACAATCGTATGGGATGATGCAAACCGGGAGACATATATGGACTGTACCAGAGCGTCCACTGTGGGAATGCGCCTGATGAGCCTGGCGTAGAATGGCAGTGTAGGAGAGGGAAGAGCCCTAGAGCCCCATGGACCCTAGAGGACCCTAGAACAACTCATGAGAAACAGGCTGGCACAGAGGCTGGTTAGAACTCTGGCCCAGTGAGGAGGCTCGTATTTAGAACAGTGAGAGCCTGGAGGAATAAAATCTAAAAAGAGAAGTGCCTAGCCTGCCTTGGACTTTTGTATTGTTTGTGTTGAGGGTTGACTTTTTGCATTTTGGTAAGGATGCTCATGTAGAAAGAAGATGATGGAGTAAGATACGCCAGAAGTGGTGGCCTTGTAAGGGCGTGGTAGAGCCAGTCGTCAGTGGGGAAAGACCTGCACCCCCTAGCCCTCAGGTGGGGCGCTACCACTGCTAATATTTTGGTGAACACCCTGGGGCTGGTAGAGAGACAAGGAATCCCCGAGGGAGGGTAGGGACTGGTGCCCGAGATTTGAGCTGGGTCTGCGTGTGGTCAGAAGGGAAGACAGTCTATCGAGCACGTCCCCCCTGAGGTCTATGGAGGAAGAGAGTGAGCAGGTGACTCCCAGAAGGGGTGATAGATTGGACTGAGAGATTATCTCGGATTGGTCTAGGACGCCAAGATCAAGAGAGAAGAGAATCATAAAAGTCTTGGTGAACCCTGCCTTTTCTTTTTGGGGAGAAAAGAGAGAGATAGCTTGATCGATTTATGGATGGGCAATTTCTGCAAGGGGCTTTTTCGTGGCGGGTGGGGCGTCTGGAGGCTGGTCCCTTTGGAGGTGAAGGGGGCGTCCGGCCGGGACCTGGATATGATTTGGAGAACAGGAAAGGGATGTCCATGGATCCTGGAGAGGCCGGTGCCCGAAAAACGTCCGATGCCTCATGGCTCCCGAGCAGCCCTGCCCCCAGGGAGAAACCCTCCCGTTCAGAGAAGGAGACTGGACCGAAGTTTCTCAGAGCTCCTCGACCCTGCAGGCGGCTGAGAAGGGGGCCTCCTCTGCCCGCCTCTAGGATGTCCTGCTCTGCAGAGGGAGCGGGCCTGCGACTTCCCGGAGACATCTTCTTCTGACGAGCAGGGTTCCCTCAATAGAACTGGAGACCTACAGGTGCAAGATCCAGTTGCCAGGATCAATACAGGCAATCGTCCTTTTAGTGGGTCGCGTCTCAGACACCCTCTGCGTCTGCTTGAATTTCGGGCCTGGGTCAACGCACTTAAGCAGCGCGGCGAAGAAGGGCTCCCAAAAATGCAGTGTGGAAAAATCCTGGCAGTCCTGACCCGCGGCTCATGAGCCAGCACGATCCGGCCTGACCAGGCCGCGCCGATGTCCCAAACCTCTAAGCAGCCCACGGAGTGCCCGTGCAGGACTCCCATGTCCTCTAGAAGTGCCTCCAGCTGTCACTCAGCAGCGTATGGACGGTGAGGATCTCGCTGCGTCCTATAACAGCCGGAAAATGCTGGAGCGCCCGCATGTGCCAGGTACTTGAACTGAACCCCGCTTCTTGTGGGCGGTCATCATCGCCTCCATCTTGCTGTCACTAAGTTGGACTGAGCTCTCCTGCCGGTGGTTTCAGCCGAGGTAGCCGCCCGCCTGGGGGTGGGCATCTACCTCCTCGCCGCGTCAACATGGCATCTACAATGCCCGATGGAGGAAGGGGTCGGTCGGATTGGGAATCAGACCCGCGTCCCGGGTGGCTCCTAAGGATCCGGTCCCGAGTCCTCCTCGGGGTGTGTGAGTGAGAGGGTTCCTCCAGGCCCCTGGTGGACACCAAGAGAACACCAGGCCCTCGAGGAAGACTTGAGGGCCGCGGACCTATCTGAAATGAAGGGGGAGAATGACTTTCACATCGGCGAGAAAAGACGTGGGGGCAAGAACCTGGATCAGTCCCGTAGCTGGGAGATGAGGGACTCCCAGAATCCGTGGGGTCCTTTGCCGGTTGTGCGAGGACCTCCTCGTGCCTCAGTGACCGGTCTCTCCAGCAACAATGCTCTGGGGACACTGTGGGGCTAAGACTCCTGTGCTCCAAGGATGCTGGAAATGGCCCAGCAGGGAGAGGGAGGCAAGGACAAAGGGGGGGCACAGGCAGGGCTGTCCCAAGACCCTCCGCAGAGAAGCCTGGGCCCCTGAAGAGGGATGAGGGACGAGTCGCGATGCAGCGCCCTCTCCACTACATCAAAAGCCCGGAAAGGCGGATCGGCCCACGGAGAAGGCGCCGGATCAACCGGGATCCGGGCAACGCGCCCCACGACACGGCCCGGAGGCACTAATTTGGATCGGCGGATCCAGGCTCCGAACGTCGGGTCCAGCGCACTCGGGGGGCTGCGGCCAGGAGTCTCGATCCGCGGTAGCCGACCACCCCAAGAGGCCGAAGTCGGATCCGTGAGGCCGAGGTCGGATCCACGGGTGCCGACCCCGGAACTCGATTACCCCCGGGTCCTGCTGCTCGCGGAGCAAAAACACTCCCATAAGGTAATATGAAGGAAAACAGGCTTAAAGCGCCGGTGGAGATCAAAATCAGAGAAAGAGCAACGGGTGAATCAGCTCCAGAGGCTACGGTGACCTCATCGCCTCCTCAGGGTCCTCGTGGGTGGTCCACCGCTCCTCAGGGCTACCGAAAAGTCCACTGGGACCGGGCTCGATAACAGGGCGGGTCCCGACGCGGGTCTCCTCTCCCGCTTGGGGGAAGGGGAAGAAAGCGGAGCTCGGCACCCGCTTGTAGTGATTCCGCCTAACGTGGCCGGGAGAAGCTCACTCCGATCGAAGGGAGGCGAAACTCAGGAACTGGAGGGTGCAGAGACAACTCCTCCCCTCGTGAGTCCCTCTCCTCCAGCGGTGCGAGGAGTGTGAGGAAGACCCCAGGAGCCAGAGCCGGACCTCCGCTCCCTCAGTGCCCTGGGGTTGAGACCGAAGATATGTCTGGCGGTAAAAGTAGGCCACATTGACCCACTAACACACGGTCCCCTAATCAGCCGGTGAGCGCATGGCCACATAAGACTAGTGTGGTGTTCAGATCACTCCTGATCGGCTTGTGGCCACACAAATATTTAGACCTTAAAACCCCTTAAAGACACACAGAAAACCACAGTTACTCTGAACAGTAAATGGGCAAAAAATCTAGGAAAACACACACGCTCCCAAAAATGAGGAGGAGGGCTTTAATTACTCACCACAAAAATTTACAACTATTAATGAAACAACTGTCTTCACAAAAACAGCTGAGATTGGGAAACAAACTTTTCACAAAAATGAGGAGAGATCTGAAAATCTCTAATTTATCTGTAGATTTTGACAGGGTGAAATGTCTGTTACAGATTGCGACTATGGCTGGGTATGGGACAGAAAGTGAATTATGTCACTTACCCAGTGGTCCACACTTCAGTGTGGATAGATAAATGATCCCATGAATGCATGCAGGCAGGACCAGTCAAGCAAGACTTTAGGCAGCAGAATGTTGGCCACAAAATCTCTGATCAGGTTGTTTAGGACCTGCACCTCTGGATGGGCAGCTGTTCTGAAAGCCATGAATTCCCCTGCAACCCTTGCCATACTCTTTAATATGACCTTGATGGGTGCATCTAAAGCATAGCTGAAGCAGGATACCAAAAGGTCACCAAGGAGCCTACAATTTCACCCCAATTACAGAAAGTGTGCTGATTCATTCTCCTGTTTCTCTAGTTTGGTTTTTACTTTCAGCTCAAACAGCAAGATTCCTTCAAAGTATGCATTCATGAATTCAGGCTTGGTGTTCCCTGCAAACTGTGTAAGGAAAAGCCAGGCACAGTGGTGTACCATAAGCCTTCTCCTGCTGTCCTGAGCAAGTCACCAATGGTACTGTGGGCTAGCCACAGAGTGTGGTTGGCTACATAACTCAGGATAGCTAAAACTGCAATTTTAGTTTTAGGTCAGATAGCACTGTCTCACCTGTCAGCTATCACTGGAATATGAGCATGTCAACCATATATTTTAATGTCCTAATAGGAAAGGTGGAGACTGACAAGACTTCTTCTCTAATCTGAGCACAGCCAGCACCTTCTTATTTGGTCTCTGGTTCATGGTTTTTGTTAAGGGCATAAGAAACTATAAGTGAATTCATTAAGGGATTCTAAGACCAGTAAGGCCAGTCTTGGAGGATTTCATTCTGGTGTTTTTATACTAGAACAACAGTGATGAGTTTCTTCCATACAATGTTTAAAAACAGACAAACCATTTCATCATCTGATTGAACCACAGAAGATGAAGACCTAGGAGATCTGAATCTGGGGGTTATTTGGGGCATCTAGCCTTCACATCTATGTTCTCCAGTATCTTCCCAAACACGCATTCATTCAGAGTCTGCATCCTGGTCAACATCAAGATCCAGGACAGTAGAATTCTCTGAGAGTCAGACAAGGCCTTAGGCAGCAGAATACTGGTCCTAGAATGCTGGCCCAAAATCTCTGATCAGGTTGTTGAGAACCTGCACCTCTGGATGGGCACTTAGCCTTATTCCCTCTTCTTGGAGGGGAAAAGTCTGAGTCCTAGTTATGGTGATGACAGTCTAACAATGTGGTCCAGTGATTCTGTTCTAGGGTAAGACTGGGCAGTTGGTGTTAGAGCAGAAGTAGATGGCCCCTAAGCCATCACCATTATCATCGAGGGAGAAGCCTGTATATAGAAGACTGCTACATCATCGGTGTTAGTACTAGCAATGGTCCCAGTCCTAAGACTGAGGAGGTCAACCCAAAACAGCAGCCAATTCCAAGACCAAAAGCAATGACCCCGAGTTAGAGGCCAACTGATTAACCATGAAACCCATGGTCAGTGGTGCCAGTGGCCTCAAGGTTGACTGCTAGAAGGTCATCCCAAAAACAAAATGCTTGGTTCATACATAAATGGACTTGAGGTTGGTCCTGAGAGGTTTACCAATTTACCAGCAATGTCAACTGAGATGCTAGTCCTGAAGGAGCTGAGACCAGGAAGTTCAAGCCTGACAGCACTCCTGACACTGAGTAGTCCAGGTCCAAAGGAACCATCGACATTGATGCAGATGATGATGAGTGGACCAATGGTCTTTAAAGGACTGGGGCTTGAGGGGATCTCAGTGAAGAAGGGTGAGATTCACGTATGAAAACGGTAAAGAAGGCACTCTGGAGGCCCCAATATCAGTCAGAGAAGAGGCAGAGAATCACAGTTGAAGCACAGTTATAATGGCCTTCCACATCATTTTGCAGTCCAGCTTGAATGAAACTGATTTTCTGGTTCCAAGAAATACAGAGGAAGAGGGAGAGTGATATGGAATTCAAGCTGAGAAATAAAGAATTGAATACTTCTCTAGTAGGAAGAAGGGATCTTTTCATGAGACCTAGCCCTTCTAAATGCCTGACCTCTTAGGTAGAGAAGCTTCAACCAGAACATCACTGTCAGTCTTAGAAACTTCTGAAGTTTGGATTTCTTATGAGCACCTTTTTTCTCATGCTCTGTCTTTCTTGTAGTCTGCTTGTGAAAGGCGTTTAAAGTAGGGGAAAGGTCCTTCTGGTCATAGGTACTAGCCCTTAACCCTTCTAACTCTCATCTATTCTTGTACTCTTTTTAGGTGGATAGTTTGAAACAAGCACAACTAATACATTGCTCAGAGAGATGTGCATCACTGAAAGTCTTTAAATACAGGGAGTGTATGTCGTGGGACAGAATTCTTGCCCTAAACCTACACTTAGAAAGCAGAGTCCTGTTTCTTATCCATAATGACAACAGTTAACCAACAGTTACTAGCAGAAACTGTAAGTTTAGTTCCTAACAATGAAGAACTATAATTATACTAACTACCTGAATGTTGCAAAATGACATCAAAATGCTGGGTGAGGGGGTGGGGTGGGAGCAGGAGTAAGAAATATAACTGCATGAAAACTGAAAACAAGAAATGGATTGACTTTAGGATACTTTTTTACTGACAAAATGGAAAAACTTTTGCAAAAGTTTGATTAAATCACCAAAACTAATGATTGGTAGCATCAAAGAGTTGTCACATGCAAACTACTTTACTTATGGCAGAAAAAATCTGGAGAAAGGTTTACTATAAAAATGTCGAGGTGACTTACCTAGACTGTGAGACGGTCAAACACGGAGGAGCAGAGAGGCAAAACTGTGAACACAATTCCTGTCAACTTTGAAACATCGATACATAGCTTGTGTTTGCAGTTTTGAGCGTCGGTGTTTTGAAGTGCATGGCACTGCAGTGGGGATCGGGAAAATTACCCTTTTCCTCACTGTAGTGCGATCTTGGAGTTAGAATATATAAGTAGCAGGGGGTGTGGGGGGTGCAGGGGGGCTTGCCCTCCTGCAAAACTGTAGGAAATTCTCTGCATCATAGTGCATGTTTTTACTGGATGATGAGTGGTCGAATATCGATTCTTTCCTTCGAATAAATCGACATTCTGAGCAGTCGGCTGGATGTTTTTTCATTGTTCCGGGTCAGGGATGTGCATAGTCGAGGTAAATCACCTCGACATTTTGATAGCAAACTCTGGAAAAACATCCTCAGCAGCTGGGAATTATTATCAACGCAAACCCATTACTTGTTGCTAACAAACTACTATTTAATGAATTGAGGATTTATATGGACACCTCTCAGCAGTGGAAAAAATAGAAACTGAAAGACTATATAGTCCATAACTATTTTAATATTGAAAGAAAATCTTGGAACTATAAAAATATTTTCTAAACTAGTACTCTCAAATATTTAGTAAAGCAAATGCTTGGTTAAAAATAGTGTTCTTCAAGAAATTGTTTCAGTTATAGTTTAAAACCCTTGTCATATGATTGCAGAAGCCATTATTTTTTTCCTGCGTCTGATTAGCTTGTGGTAAAGTTTCTGCTGAACTGCTGCAGTTATTACATTTAATGCAGTAAAACACATCACTGCATTTCAGAAACAAATTGCAAAAGCACTCTGCAAGACTATCTTTCTTTCTGTCTACAGAAATATGTTTCACTCATTTTTCAACAACCACTTTATCTATTCAGGGTCAGGGTGTAACCACAGCTTATCCCAGCAAGGAAAGGATATAAGGCAAAAAACAATTTCTTTGTTCCCATAATTCTTACTTCTAAGCAGATGCTTGCATGCAAAATAGCCATAACCAAAGACGTAAGCTTTGCTTAACAAAATGTTGATGGCAGCCCTCAAGAGCATGCGAGTGACAGCTCAAATTTTCAGAGAAAGGGAACCTTGGACATTCACAGCAACATGGGCACCCACCTTAACCACTGCAGTGTACAGGTAGGGCTTAAACAGAAAAGAACCCTGTTGGCTACATAACTGATGGGGAAAGTACAGTTGTATAAGTAAACTCATCACAACAGTAGAGGTTCTAATATATTTGTGTTGCAGTAACCTAAGCTATTTGCATCCTAACCCACTGATGAGTCAGCTTTCAAAGCCTGATAGTGCTTCCACATGCACTGTCAGCAGTCGAGGTGAGCTCCAATACTATAGTCAGAGCTACAAATTAGTCAGAGTTTTATTACAAAGAAAATGGAGGCAAGAGCTCTAAAAGGACAATACTAGTAAACAAACCTAATGGTAAACTATACACACAAGGTTTTATATACCAACACCCTGGCAATACAAAAAGAAAACAGTCAAAAATAAGGGGCCTGTGGAAGGGACAGCTACTGAAACAGTGATTTATTAGTATATCAACTCTTATAATAAGTTTATGTTCAATGTTTAGGTCAATGTTGCAGTATCCTAAGCTATTAGGTTTGATTACTATAACTCAGAAATAGCTTAGAAGCTAAGAAGGGGGAGGATACACTAGCAATCCAGGAATCCCTGGAAAATGGTACTGCAAAGCCTGTTCTGGACCAGGAAAAAATTCCATTTTGTAATCTTTTATAAAAGTATGTATATAGGAATATGTTGCTCCCTTGAGAATACTTCTAAAGTGCACCACTTTCAGAAAGCTACCAAGGAAACCAAAGCCTTTGCAGAATGTGCCCTAAACACACCTGGAAGTGGCTTATTACGGTGAGTATAACAAAAGGCACTAGCATGAGACAACCATCTGGAAACAGTCTGCTTTGACAGTGGCTGCCCTTTCCTCTTACCTTCATAAGAGACAAACAGCTGATCAGCTTTCCTGAATGCTTGAGTTTTATCTAGGAAATACACAAGTCGCCTGTGAACATCCAGAGTGTGAACAATCTTTATGCCTGCATTCTTGGGTTTGGGGAAGAAGACTGGGAGATTAATAGTCCTGCTCAAGGTAAAGTCTCAGACTACCTTACACACAAAAGAATGGTTAGTGCACAAAGAAAGTATAATTGCTCATAACTCAGATACTTCACTAGCAGAAATCATTGTAATGGGTAAAACAGTCTTCCATATTAAGAACCTCGGCTCAGCCTGATGAGGTGGTTCAACTTGAAAAACAGTAAACTTTTCAAGCACAAAGTTAAAATCCCAAGGAGAAGTCAGCTGTTTAATAGGTGGACGGATATTCAACACCCTTTTCAAAACCTTTTAAAAAGGGCGATCTAAGGGCAGTCATATTATTTTACTGCTGTTTATCTTGAGCCCAGTTCTTAGCTGAAAAGGGAGAAACAGCCAGCCTACCTAACTGGTTAATAAACTGCAGTAAAATAAAACCAAAATAAAAGATGGGTCTAGATCACATATCTGAGAACAAAACAGAGGAAAAAATATTCACCTAGAAAAAGACTTGCCCTCGGATTCACTAATCCTCCGTGTAAGACTTAATAAGTCTTACTCGGAGGCTTCAGTTGAACGGTTTGACGTCAGCGTGCCATGAATATTCATGAGGGCACGCTGACTCAACCGTAACTCTTACACGGACTGAGTAGGAAAGCAGGGGGCGTGTCCGACTGCCGAGCAGTCTAAATGTGCACTCCCCTGCAAGGTTTTAAAAAGCATAATGTCAACACACGAGCGAGTTCGCTCAAATGTACTTGCACCCAACACCACACTCCCTGACACTGTAAACCCCCAACACACTTATATCAAGTAAATAATTATATATATTGTTTTAAATCCACACTATAGCCGCCTGTATTTGCACGTGTGTGCATGGGTGTGCCCATTGCTTAGCTAGAGTTAGCAATTCTGACATGGAAGAGCATAAGAAAGAATGTTTATGCAAATCACACCAAATTGCAATAGCGTAATTGTAGAGCGTACGCACAAAGAGAAGGCATTCACTGTTCGAGTCCCACCACTCCCCTTCTTATTTATGTTTTAAATCAGTATTTGAAATAATACCAGACATACATGATTAAAATTTTATTAAAAGCAGTGACATGGCCAATGTATCAGTGAACAAACTAAATATTTTTAAAGGACCCAGATATATAAAAGCCTGCTATTAAGCAATGCTTTACACAGCTATACACAGGTATACACAGGCATACACAGGTGCCCATAGTTTAATAGCGCTTTACCCAGCTAAACAGAGTTGCTTATAGTTTAATAGCACATTACCCAGCTAAACAGAGTTGCCCATAGTTTAATAGCGCTTTATCCAGCGCAATAGAGTTGTCCAAAGCTTAAAAGCGCTTTACCCAGCGCAATGTGTTTGCGCGGACATGCGCACCGTGCCAACCAGGGCACCGTAGGGCACCATGGAGCAATGTAGAGCTAAGTTGCTTAAACGCAGCCACACCCCCTAGCCTGTCTAGACAGTATTAAAATAAAAGAATGACAAGGTTCGAACCCAGGACCCTGTGCATCATAATCAAAGTACAGAACCACTAAGCCATGACAACATAGGGGAAGCAGCCACTATTAACATTCATATACTTACGAATGGTAGTTTAACCATTACTAAGCAGGTCTGCAGTCAGCCGAGAATTTTACAAAACGGCCAATCACAAAAAAGTGTGGGAAATGCGGCATATTTAAGCCCCATAGGCAGGAATAGTCGCCATAACTGAATGTAGCTCACATTTGCAGTCAGAATGGCAGGTGCAGGACAGGGTTCACTCTTCCGAGCGCAACGTTGGGGCATCGAGGAGTCCAAATACATGGTTTGGCTCCTTGTCCACCGTCACGAGTCAAGACTCCTGCAGGGCCAGTTCCAAGGGACGGAGTACAAAGCAGAGGCTTCGAACTGGTTAGCTCGTGACCTCACCAATGCCACAGGCGTTCCTTGGACTGGTGAGCAGGTCCGTCACCACCATGCAGACCTGAAGAGATGAAAGCAGGACCGCCTGAACCAGTGGATACAGGAGGCCCGTGGGATGCAAAATGCCCCACAACTGAGTATATAGCCATGGAATGTAGTATGTAAGAATTGATAATGGAGTATGTATAACGGATACGTATGTCTCAATATCCCTTCATTTACTTTACAGCTGCAGGTGACCGTGCTACGAATCAGCAAGCCTATGCTGATAGGCTGCTAAGGCTGCGTCACCAGGCAGGTTAGTGATTATTCTGCATGTATTGTTATATAAAATATGGGAGGGAGCATGAAAGAAAGTGTTGTAGTCCAATAAAACAGCCATAGAATTGCCTGAATAAGTCCTCTGCATGTACTGCCAGATAAAAATGTCAGAGAGGCAGAAAAAGAGTGTAGTAACCCATTAAGAAAGGTAACATATGTCTGGAATAATATCTCTGCAGGCACTGTCATATAACATGTGAGTGAGCCTGAAAAAAGATTGTTCTAACCTATTAATAAAGGTATAATATGTCTTGAACATGTCTGCCATAAACACCGGTAAAACAAATAAAGGAGTGAGCCTGTGGAAAAGTGTGCAATGTCATTAATAAAGGTCTAAAACCCAGGGTGTGTCTGTGTCACAGAGTCTGAAATGTTGTTGTACCCTTGCATTATACAAACAGTACTGTTTGAAAATGTGCTGGCAACCCAGAGTTATGCAGTCCGATATAAAGTGGGTGATGGAGGTGCTAGTAGCTGTGAAACATATACACAGTCCACAATAGTCAGTTACTGGCTGGCATGAATAAGTAAACGTGGCACACGTGTAGCATGTAATTATTCACCAGAAATGTGAGTGTGTGTTAAGAAATGCAGGGTTCTGTACAAATCGAAGTGAAAATATCATGTGAAAACATCCCAGATATGTAGATAAAGAAATATAAATGCAAACAAGAAATATGTAGCAGTAACATCTGCATCCTGGACAGTTAGTATGTCAGATATTGGTCAGGCATATATTGAACTAGCCAAACCCATGACACAAGCTAATGTATGGTGGCAAGTGTAATAATACAGGTAGGGGACATACACTTGCAGTCACTGGGAATGTAGTGTAGACTAAAAGGTCATTATAAGATGTTAACAGAGGTTTTTTCTAAACCCTACCGTATGTGCATAAACCATGCAATTCCACACCTCAGTGGGTATGTGTAACCTTAAATATTTGTTGGGACATATGTCCTATTGTTTTATAAATATTTGCATTGATGTTGATGCATGTGCCCTGTTCAAACACCACGTTCATGGTGGCCTGTTGCTACCAAACATCCCTGCATGCTGTCGGAATATCCACTGTCGTTCAATATATGCATGTGTTATGCTTGCTGTTCAACTGTTGGAACCTTGGTGTGTTGGGTTAATGGGAATATTACTGCATGCTGTTACAACTAATCTGGAATGCTGTTGTTTATGTTGTAATTAAACACACCTAATCACAGAACGTATGGGAAGGCCAGTCCCAGCGGACCCACCTGTCCCTCCTCAGTTGGTGAGTGCACCTGGAACCAGTGGCTCTGGTGCCCAGCCCGTGCTACCCTCCTCCGTTGGTGCTGTGTCACCTTCAGGTGGAAGCGATGCAGGGGATGGGGCTCGTCTCCCCATGCAAGCGTGGGTGGAGGAGGGCCACCTGTCACCCTTGCTAGGGTCCGGGCTGTGGTGCGTAGGGAGATCCAGCGTTCAGTCGCTGATCCCCTATGCCAGCTCGAGGCAACAGTGGTGCGTCTCTCGGGTGAGCCTGCCCGTCCTACACAGCCATCAGCACAGCCACCCTCGGGGCTGTGAAGGTGCAGTGGTGACTACCCATGGGTGGGGATCTCAGTTCCACTGTTACCATCTGTGGGCTCATGGGCTTGCAATTTCCAAACATCCTTCCCCGTCAATTGTGTTCACCCACCCCATGTGTCAAACTCTGCCCCTGTATGCGTCTTGTTTGTCTTGTCTGTTTACCTCCCCAACCTACCTCCCCAAATATATCTACATCCTCTACCTCACATTCCACTCTCACCTGAAAAAAAAATAAAAAAAAAGGCAATCTGTTCCCACAAAACAATTACGCCCCATACATAGCTGCCCAATTCGCACACAGGTCCGCTGGACATGTAAACTGATAATTCTAACTGGCAGTACAACATATTTTGTTGTCCTCACCCCTCTCTCAGGGGTGGAAGGTTTCAAATTTCACACCAAATTTCAAACATATGCACAGCTGTTGCTGGTAAAGAGATGGGCAGCTATGGACCTTCCCTACACCCATCCTGCACATCCCGAGCTGGTTTCCCTACTGTCTTTCCCTCTTTGTGCCCCCTTTTTCACCACTTTCCTATCTCCCCATTTTCTTTTCTTTAAAAGAAATTATCGCGAGGGTTAGCGGGAGTAAGCACTTTTAAGCAGTAGTTAGTGGGGGTGCGAGAGTGTGAGCTTGTGTGCGCTTAGCTAAGCATTGCTAAGCGTCCATAAACCAGCAAACCCACTTACAACTGCTTAAAAGTGCCTTAGTCACTCTGTATGACAAGGCCCTTGTACTGCTCAGCAGCAAAATAAAATACCCTTGTCAGTCTCGAACCCGGGACCTTGGACTCACCAGTCTGCATGAAGTACCACTACACCACAACAGATATACAATAACTTTGTGCTGAAAACAATATATCATGCATGACCGTGAGTGAATGTAAAGGGAAAATAGGAATGGCATAACACAAATCTTGTTCTGTGGGCCTTAACCAGCAGGTGTTGTGGAATTGCATGACATGACTGTGAAAAGAGAATCAGCCATGCTAGTAGGGAATAAGGTTACAGTAGCACCTTACAAACCCCACACAGTATCAGAGCAGGATAAACACTGGCATATTTGCATAGGTCACAGGCCAGACCTCCCAACAGTGACTGATCTACAGTGATGACCCTGATTTGTAAACAAATGCTAGCTGTGCCCCTCTGACTCCCTGTGAAATGTACTAACAGTAGGCAGAAAGGTGTGGAATCTCACTTAATGACAAATGTCAATAAGTGAGGGTAGACACTGCTTGCATGTCAGAAAAGGTGTAGTAATACATATGCTCTGAATTCCCCAAAGTCTGAACTGTAAAATGTCTGAAATATATCACAGGTGTATCCCAGTTATATGTACCTTTCCCTGAGGCTGTTCAAATATATACGTGAGAGTATCTGAGGCCTGGAAGAGTCAGAAACACACAGGCATATCAGCTTGTCTGCTGTTACACACTCTGCAAATAGCTGTAGAATGAATCTCACAAGCATGCCCTTATGTAGAAGTACAACACAGAAATATCAAAGGATGTAGCCATGTACTGCTAGCAACCACCTGTGACAATGCCATTGTTCAGGTGCTGAAAAGAATGCTGTGGTGCAGAGTCAAAGAATACTAGGCTGACCTCTGTCTACCATCTGGATATGTCCACAGGTGGGAGCTACTCAGACAGACTACTAGCCTTCATAGACTTACAGATACACAGCAACTCTGCATGTTCAGTAAGATAAACATCACACGATAATAAATAATGCACTCTGCACTTCTACACCCCTACCCAAAGGTACTATAAACCCGTGTAGTCAGGCACAACCAAGGGTGTAGGTAGGCATACACAGTAGTGAAATATGTCCAGTTGTCCTGAGCAGACTGTGCTAATGTCAACACAAACCACAAACTGTTCAGAAGTGAGTAACGTACTAATGACAGTGTAGCAGTTCACAAACAGTGCATGTGCCTGATACTCATAATTGGTAGTACAACACACTTAGTTGTCCTCACCCCTCTCTCAGGGGTGGAAGGTTTCAAATGTCCCTCCTAATGTATTGCATATGCACAGCTTTTGCTGGTAAAGAAATGGGCAGCTATGGACCCTCTCCACACCCATCCTGTACATCCCGAGCTGGTTTCCCTACTGTCTTCCCCTCTTTGTGCACCCTTTATCACCACATTCCTATCTCCCCATTTACTTTTCTGTCAAAGAAATGAGCGCAGGGGTTAGCGGGAGTGAGCACTTGTAAACAGTAGTAAGCGGGTTTGCACCAGTGTGCGCATGTGTGCACTTAGCTTAGCATTGCTAAGATACAATAAGCTAAGCCAAGCTTGGCTTAGTATTGCTAAAATAAAATAAGCTAAGCATCACACAAACCCACGCAAATCCGCTTGCAACTGCTTAAAAGTGCCTTACTCACTCTGTATGACAAGGCCCTTGTACTACTCAGCAGCAAAATAAAAAACTTGTCAGTTTTGAACCCGGGACCTTGGACTCACCAGTCTGCATGAAGTACCACTACACCACAGCAGATATACAACAACTTGGTGCTGAAAGAAATATAACATGCATTACAATGAGTGAATTTAAATGGGAATATAGGAAAGCCATAGGAATACACTGCAATAACTACTGTTGTATGCCAGTTAATTCTCTAATTCGAAAAGAAAGTACATACTCCCATGTATCCAGTGTTAGCATTAGGAGGGGTGAGTAAATCTACACACTGAGAAGAGTGTACTGGAAGAAGCAACAGTCAGGTTTCAGTACAACATGCATTTCACTGGCTACAACCCAGCTTCAGATATGAGACATATACCAACCTTCTGACTGAGACAACAGTATCCACAGCAAATAAGCATGGTCCCCACCTTGCAAAACTGAAAGGGCTATGCCTACCTAACCTATCATTTTATAGCAGTGTCCTGAAATCACAGTGAGAACTGCAATTATCACACAGCAGGCTGCATGCAATTACTAAATGGTGGGCACCAATTGATGCAGAGGCCATCACATGCACATGTGCAGATACCTAGAAAAGCAGCCTGTATCTGCTGTCCACACATGCAATAATATCATTGCAACAACTGGGAGAGAGAGAGAGAGCATGAGCGAGAGAGACAGACAGAGACAGACAGAGACACAAACATGCAGAAGAAGACAGACGCTGAAAACAAACAGCAACACACAGAGGAAACAAAACCAAAAAAAAAAATAAATAAAAAATAAAAAAAACAACACCTACAACAGACGGAGGTGAGGAATACAAAGGTAAGGTATGTAACAGATATGTATTTGGTGACATCCAAAAGATGTGTCTGAAGGGTACTCTACATACTGTGAATCATCCATATGTGGCAGCAGTCCGTATCTATATGTACATGCACATTTGCATAGGGCAAGGGACATACTGCAACTGTTACTGAAGGCTGGACATAAGTATGTTGTTGAAGGCTGCTATGTGCACATATGTATGTAGGTTGTAGTGTGTGGCATTGCAGAAAGCAAGCAATGCCAGTATATGTCATGTGGTGTTAAACGCTGTGGGACTGAGCTACAGGCAGTGAGACCTGCAACAGCTATACGGCCTGAGGACAGAAGAATGCATTCTGCACAACATTGTGCAATAGTATTGCATAACCGTATGTCACACAACTGTTGCATAATTGACATCCCCACCATGAAAGGTGGGCAGTATATGTGCCTATATGTGCAGCTATATGTACAGCAATGGATGTTTACATGTATGTGTATATATACATGTATATATACATATATATATATATATATATATATATGGATATATTTAGATATATATGGATATATATGGATAAATATAGATATATATCGATATATATAGATATATGTAGATATATATAGATATATATAGATATGTACAGATATGTATGGATATGGATAAATATGGATAGATACGGATAGATATGTATATATGTATGTATGTGTACATATATATATATATATATATATATATATATGAGAGAGAGTGAGGGAGACACGGGGTCATATGTACTGCAACAGGTGCCTGTTGTCCAAGGCATGGACTGAACAAAAGTGTTGATACCACAGTGCCATACCCCATTACAAAACACCTTACGCAGAAACTGCCAGATAGGTGGTAGCCTGCCTAACACTGATGGTGTCAGAAGGGTACACAGGACACAGGTGGACAGTAGGCTCCTCTTTGATAATCACAGTAACAACAGTAGTAATGTAATCTGTCTACGTGGTACGTGTCATCACAATAGATGTGTCATCTAGGGAAATATAGGTCGGTGTTCCCCTCTACTCATCACAATGCCCCATGTGGTATGTACCTCACATGACAACTACAGCAAGTGGAACGGCCACAGACATACCTAACAAAGAGTAATACTGCCCTCAAACACATGCCTTATGCATACCGCCTACCCAGAGGTTACCACTGCCGGACATAGAGAGGTATGTCACACCCACAGCAATCGGCCAACCACCATGACAACACCTCACAATCCCTCCGGGCTACATGACCTAGGGCCCTAATCCTTGTCACCTCACTAAAGAGCACATGCTGGAGGTACAGGTTCCTATCCACAAATATTCCATACTCTGGACTAAACCACCCAGCATGAACAAACAAGGCTCCTCATTAGTAGATGTCATACATACCACTGATGATTGTTTTGGAGATAGGTAATATGCCCTGGGAGTCACCTCTGTGTATTCGGTTGACAGGAGCAAGTGAAATCACATTACATGTGTGTCAAAGGCCAGGGTAGCATATGGCTAGGCTGCTCTAGGCCCTAGGGCCAATAGCGTATTACCTACCTATGACACAATGCACACACACATGTACTCAGTGCAATACCTGCTATGTGAGGTGGAATGAGTGTGACAGTGACTGCGTGCAAGGTTTGTAAAGCTGTGATAGCTTAGTATGAGGTTGTGTCTGTCATGGTAGTTTGTGTCCTAGGTGTGAGGCCGGAGAAAGATGTGTCAGTTATTGGGATGCAGACATAGTAGGATGGCATATGTTGTGGCGTAGTTCCTTGTGTACGACTGTGGTGTCCCAATGTAGGCTGAAGCAATACATGTATGCTCAGTACGTGGCACTGCTGGTGACTCCAGCTCACATATGAACTGTTGTACTACCTGAAGCTGTAGGCCTAAACAGCACAGTATGGTGTATGTTCACAATCCCTGGTAACACTGTCTTGTGTGTTTCCTGTAGTCTCCACAGATTACATACCACAGGCATCGGTATCTGTAGGTAGGGGCACACAGTACTATAAGGTACACAGGTAATGCTCATCTGTGTCGGTATACATCTGTGTGTTGTATGTATGTCTGATGTGTGTTTAATGATGCCTGTACCATGCCCGCAATGACATGTGTGTTACAGGGTATGTGTGTGTACCTAGCAACATGTATAATCTGTTACAGCAGTATGCCAGCTATATTAACAACCGTGCACATATGTTAGGTAGGGGTATGGCATCAAAGACTAGGGTGGTTTACCGGTAATACTGTAAATGTACATGACATTCATTGCATTGGATGACATATTTCTTCATGCATTAGCTTGATATATACCCCCAGGGTGAGGGTGGGCATTGTATCCCATACAGTGTGCTGACTACTGGTGTATACTGGTGTGTTATTTGGAGTGTTGCAGGCACTGTCAGCCAGTTGTGGGCTGAGCACTGATATGTGGTATTGAATATGTGTATCCTCTAATAGACAGATAGATGCTATATATGGCAGTTAAGTGATATCTGTACTTCATAATGTTTGTGCCACATGACATGCTCACACATATTGTTTAATTGTCTTCCAGGGTTATGGCTCATCAACGTAACCCATCGTATTCAGCTGCGGAGGAGCAGGAAACACAGAACAGCCTGGTGCAGCACTATAACCTGCTTTTTTCCAGGGCCAGCCAGCACCAGCATGACCATACTGCACTGTGGCAAGACCTTGTTCGCCGGGTAAATGACATAGGCATGCATAACCGGACATATGAGCAGGTACGCCATCACTGCAGTGATTTAATTAGACATGTCCGGTGGCGTGCGTCTGATATCCATAGACAACAGCTTGTCACAGGTGGTGGGGCGGCCATACATCCCCGCCTCACCAGAGTGGAGGAGCTGCTCCTAAGCGTGGTGGCTCCTGGCCTACAGCAGCAACAGCGTCACACATGTGTCATCATGGAGGCTGGAGCCACCCAGCAGGATGACATGGAGCGTGCAGGTAATATGCCCTAGCTGTAGACTACCGTTACCTGTATTGTTAGAATATGCATATGTGAGATGTGTACTATGTGTTTAGCAGTTGTGCTGCCTAACGTGTGCAATACTGATATTTGGAATAGTATCCGTACACCTGTGACTGTTGACCGTTGTTCCACTGTCGTTTAGCACACTCACAGTAGCAATGCCACAGTTGTGGCCACTGACAAACTGTGTCATATTCTTCTAGGTCCCTTTGGTGTGACAGCAGGGCAGACAATACATGCGCACACTCATACTGTCAATACATCCCTCACCACCAATGGCCATAGGCGAGGGACAGCATACAGTTGGCATTGACCAAGAGAGTGTGGTACGCATGGCACTTGCATCCCCTCACAGCAGCCATAGCCGTAGACCTGGAATGGTACCACATAGACAGAGGTCCATGGGTTCTCGGGGGAGCACCACTGGTCATATTGCCCCTGGCAGGTGTGCCCTCACAGGTCTTACGATGACCAGTAGTTCCAGGCTGTAATGCAGGCTCAGGCACGTATGGAACGGTACACCAGGCAGGGACTTAGGGCGCAGAGGACACATTACACTGCTATCAATGACAGCATCCGTGACCTTGCCAGTGCCATCCGGACTTACACCGAGCTCGTTGATAAACGTTGGGGGGAGAAATTAGATGCCCTCCACAACATGTCTTCCATGAGTCAGGACCGTGTGGGACGGCTGCGACATCGACGCGGATGCATGCCAGCAAGAGCAACAGCTGGCAGTGGTCGCGGATGGCCCACAGTTCACAGACGCTCCCGTAGTGGCAGTACCAGCCCCAGCAATGCTGGGGCTGGCCTGTTCATTGACTGTCCCAGTAGACCACGTGCACGTGGCTCTGGCCAGTCCCAGCAGGGACATGGGTCCAGTCATCATACCTCTGCCTCTGACGACAGTACCCAGTCAGGGTTGGTACCCGATACTGTCCGTAGCACCCCTGCCGGAGACAGTGATCTGTACAGCCTAGCAGGTAGAGTCTGTGGCTGTCCCACAAACTACCGTATATGGCAGCCACATGGTGGAGCTGTGTGCATGCAGACACACACACATTAACCAAACAACTAGGGCTCACACATACACATACACATTACATCAACATTGGCCCATGCTGTACTTTTGTCCCTCACACACACACACACACACACACACACACACACACACACACACACACACACAGACATGTCGATTGGATGGGTCAATGTCAGGCTCTGGCAAAGAACATAACGGCCTGTGCATATGATGATACCTGTGTCACCACCTGTCATCTGCATCATTGACAGAGGGACAGGCTAACATGGTGCTGATGCACAGGGTGACACTATGGCAGTGTAGCAATAATAGCAAGTTGTCAACAAGGAAGTGTAACGACATCCTTGTAAGTATATCTGAGCGGACATTATGCATCAAAGCTCTGATTGTCAATGTAGCATTGTTTACACCACTGTTAGGTCTGAGTATGTATTGTCCACCCATGTGCCACTTGGCTGAAGTGTAATGTGTTGCCAGCATGTGTTAGTGAGTGGA